>NC_071127.1:1772500-1782500 GCF_024256425.1 Clarias gariepinus
CTGTTGATGAATATAGTTTGTCCTCTACCTATGGCATCTACACACACAGACACACACACACACACACACACACACACACACACACAAAACTGTGTTATACTGCTATACTATGAGTACACTGCAAGGATGCTAAATAAATAAAAGACCAGCATTAAGGTGAAATGTGGTGTTGACCATCACTGCTGCACAGACACTCATCCCAGAATTTGGGGATTAGAAGCTTTTTTTTTTTAATCATATTGACACATTGATCATGTTGATGTTCCTTTTTCTTTCTGTTTGTAGGATGATAACTCGCTGTTTTTCCAGTTCGGTCCTTCCATTGAGCAGCAAGCCTCAGTGATGTTGAACATTATGGAGGAATATGATTGGTACATTTTCTCCATCGTCACCACCTACTACCCCGGGTACCAGGACTTTGTCACCAAGGTACAGATAAAAAATAGCACAAGTAATATAAAGCTTTAAATAAAGTAAGGCTAAAACTTGGGTCATGATTGTTAGTCTTGCTGGTAGGGTTGTTTTGAGACAAATGGTTTGAGCCAGGTTTCTGACCAGACCTCAAGCTAGCCTTAGATCAGACCAGGAGCTAGTCTTTGATCAGATCAGGCTTAGGTCAAGTCAAATCAGGATCAAGGCTATTGTCAGACCAGGATTTAGTCTCTGATCTGACCAGGAGCTAGGATTAGATCAGAACAGAAGCTAGTCTTTAATCAGGCTAGGACCTATGCATTGATCAGACCAGAAACTAGGCTTTGATCAGATGAGGAGTTAGTGTAATATCAGACCAGGAGCTAGGCTTTGTTTAGATAAGAAGCTGGGCCTTGTCCAGATCAGTTGTAGGGTTGAGATCAGAACAGGAATAAGGCTTTAACCTACAAACCATACCAGAAGCAAATCATTAATCACTTTAGGAGCAAGGCTATCAGGTAATAAACTAGGCTTTCATCAGATCAGGAGCTAGGCTTTAATCAATTAAGAAGCTATTCTTTGATCAGACTATGAGCTAGGCTTTGATTAGTTTTGAGGCTAGGCTTTGACCAGACCAAAAGCAAGAATATTATCAGATCATAAGCTAGCCATTGATCATATTAGGAGCTAGGCTTGGATTAGCTCATGAGTTAGGCTTTGATTGGACCAAAACTAGGGTTTGATCAGACCAGGAACTAGGCTTTGATCTGATCAAGTACTGTCTGTGCAGAATTTTCCCAGTTTTTCCACAGGTTTTTTGCGTTCTCTGGGTTTGCTTTCAGTCACTCTAAGTAATACTCCAAAATATTTTCATGTGGGTTTCCCTTTTGTCTTGCTCTTTATCAGATCCGCAGCACTATCGAGAACAGTTTTGTGGGCTGGGAACTAGAGGAAGTTTTATTGTTGGATATGTCAGTAGACGATGGAGACTCCAAAATCCAGAACCAGCTGAAGAAGCTCCAGAGTCCCGTTATCCTGCTGTACTCCACCAAAGAGGAAGCCAACATCATCTTCGAGGTGGCACACTCTGTTGGACTCACAGGGTATGGGTTCACCTGGATTGTACCATCTCTGGTGGCAGGGGACGCTGACCACATTCCTGCAGAGTTTCCTACAGGTGATCTTTTGTGTTCATACAGTGCGAGACATGGACCTGCTTCAGGGGAGAGTCGGCGTGTCCATGAAGTGTGTGATAAACCTTAGAGCCGCTATGGTGCTGTGTGTGTGTGTGTGTAATCTCTCTCTCTCACTGTGTCTCAGGTATGATCAGTGTGTCGTATGATGAGTGGGACTACGGGTTGGAGGCGCGAGTACGTGATGCTGTGGCTGTTATCGCCACGGCAACATCGGCCATGATGATGGATCGTGGACCTCACACACTTCTAAAGTCTGAGTGTCACGGAGCTCCAGAAAAGAAGAGCACAGGAAACACAAATGAAGTTCTCAGGTATACACACACACACACACACACACACACACACACACGCGCGCGCGCTAAATACTCAGCTCAGTGGTTTGCATTTAAATGCAGGTGCACACACTTTTGTATACAAAAAAATGTGTGTGTGTGTGTGTGTGAGACACAGTGGTGGGTCTTACTCAGAACTGCTGCATGTGTGTATTTATTGTATTAAGTATTCGTCTGGGCAATCAATACACACCGCAGTGATCAATTTCAGATCACTCTACATACAACCTGCTTTATATTACAGTGTGTGTTGTCTATGTGTGTGTTTGTGTGTGTGTGTGTGTGTGTGTGTGTGTGTGTTTTGATGTAGAAAAAGGGGGGATGTGGTCCAATCAATATCCAATTCTGCTTTACACAACACTGTACCTGTGAGTTATGAACAGCAGGAAGAGCTCAGTGTAGTCCAGTGTTACAGACGTCTTTATAAGAGTGTTGGGTATAAAACACTTCGCTGTGTGTGTTTAACACGCTGCAGAAAACACACACACACTGTAAAATAATGATCCAGGTACTGAGGGGTTCAGTCTACAATGAGAGGGTATTTATTTATTAGGCAGAATGTATGTGGTCTTACACACACACACACACACACACACACACACACACACACACACACACACGATATCATCGAGTCTGCAATAGAGTTCAGCCCAGAGTTTACTGGGATCTCATACTGGGAAATGAAAGCGTTACCTCTTCTGAAGCATCATTACACTACAAACAGCACATCTCTCTCTCTCTCTCTCTCTCTAAGATTATGGTTTCCATAGCAACTCAGAAGATTGGCTCAGGAATCTTAGTGGTTGTGGTTACTGCAGCAACGCATTACATATGCTTTGGTTCTCTCTCTCACACACACACACACACACACACACACGCACAGGAAGATGCCTGTTGGATGCAAACACACTGCTGAGTTTATGCTACAGTTATGTGTGTGTGTGTGCGTGTGTGTGTGTGTGTGTGTGTGTGTGTGTGTGTGATTTTAAAGTTACGTGTGTCTATGAAGACTGAAATATTAAGTGTGATACACACACACACACAGTAATTTTGTCTACATATGATGTGTGTGTGTGTGCGCGCGTGTGTGTGTGTGTGCGCGTGTGTGTGTGTGTGTGTGTTTTTCAGGTACTTGATGAACGTGACGTTTGAAGGTCGTAACCTGTCGTTCAGTGAGGACGGATATCAAATGCATCCCAAACTCGTCATCATCCTACTGGACAAGAACAGACAGTGGGACAGAGTCAGTCTACATGTTTGTCTCTCTGTCTTTTAAGCTGTCTGTCTGTCTGTCTGTCTGTCTGTCTGTTCACCTGTTTGTTCTTCTCTTAAGCTGTTCGTTTACCTGTCTGCCTCTTCAGCTGTCTGTCTCTCTATCTGTCTACCTGTCTGTTCTTTTACCTGTCTGTCTCTTTAGCTGTCTGTCTCCTTACCTGTCTATCTGCCTGTTCTTTTACCGGTCTTATTACCGTCCTTCACCAGTCTCACCATTGCAGTCTGGCTCCTTGTTTGTCTCTGTATCCCTGAGCCAGATTACCTGCATACACCTAGTTATTTCTCTGTGTTTGTGTCTCTTTACCTGTCCACCTGTGGGAGGACATCCTTCAACATGTCCTCTACCTATCTACCTGTCTCTGTCTTTTTGCATGTCTTGCTATGCCTCCTTCTCTCCACCTGCCTTACTGTTTGTCTGTCTACCGGTCCAGCTTCCTGTCTGTCTTGCTTTATTATTATTATTATTATTATTTATTGATTTTAATTATACAAAAAATCAATACAATCAATCAAATAAACAATAAAAAAAAGAAGAAAAGAAAAGGAAAGAATAATTGTATATACAAATATAAAGCCAGGGTGTAATAAAACGATAGAACAATCACAAAGTGAAGAACTTAGGAAGACATAACGGACGAGTACATCGCTTTAGGATTAACAGTCCTGTTTTAACTCCTGTTCCAGAGTTTTATATATCTGTTAAGATCGTTTCTAAATACAGAGAAAAAAGGTTTTACATCAGTAAACTTTTGTTTATTCAATTCAATTTTTATACTTTTTTTATACTATAGCTTTTAACAATTATCATTACGAAGAATTATTCACAGGTAAAAATTCAGCCAAAACATCCAAATAAAACATCTTTGAAACAGAAAGAAAAGTCACTTTCAAAACGAGATTGAATGAATATTAAGAATTCTGACCAATAAAGTCTCTGTGTAGGAAAACGTTTTCTTCATCAGACTGACAAAAAGAACACTTGACTTTAATGTCTGACTTATATTTCCTAAAAAGGGCTTTGGACAGATAACATTTGTGTATTAATTTAAATGTTATTTACTAAAAGATACTTTGAAGGACCATACTGTACTTCCTCCCGGGATAAATCCCCTACAGTACTATTACAGTATGATATTACATAAGGAATTGTAATGACCTCTCGCTCTCTGGAAGAGAACTCTACAGAAAAGCAAACTCCTCCGACCATGTGTCAGTTCGTTTCAAAGAATAAGATGATGGTCATTGGAATGTAGAGCCTTAAACTCACCCCAGGGGGTATAGAATTAGCAACAACAGCATATTCATAAGCCGATTTCTGAGTATTGTATTTCTGTAAAAAGTCTAAATAATCATAAAGTCTGCCATGTGTGTTAAACAACTTTCCAATTAAAAGGAAGTTGTTTTTGAACCAGTTATAAATGAAAATTGATTCATTCTTGTAAAATCCATTTTCATTGTTCCATTGTTTGGAAAAATCCGTCTTGCTTTATGTCCACCTGTCCGTCCATCCCTGTGCATGTGCATCACAACATGACTACGTCTCCACTTACACTCTGTCTACCGGCTGTCACTCTACATAACTGTATGTGTGTGTGCGCACCCACAGGTGGGGAAGTGGGAGAATGGCTCTCTGTCAATGAAGTATCACGTGTGGCCGAGGTTCGAGCTGTATTCAGGGGAGGAGAGTCGCCAGGACGACCACCTGTCAATCGCAACCCTCGAGGAAGCGCCATTCGTCATTGTGGAGGACGTCGACCCTCTGAGTGGAACCTGCATGAGGAACACCGTACCCTGCAGGAAACAGCTGAAAATACGGTACACACACACACACACACACACACACACACACACACACCACATCTCTAACTTTCTTCTTCCCATCTATCTTCCTCATCTCTCATTTCCCCTGCATGTCTGCATCTCCAACTGTCTCTCTCTCTACCTGTCTGTCTCCCTGTCTTTCACTATACCTGTGTGATTAGTTTCTACCTCTCTATCTATCTTCCTGTCTGTCCTACTAGCTCTTTGTCTCACCTCTCGGATCTTCTTCACTGCATGTCTCTCTACTGTGGGACTTTTAGAGTGTTTTGAGACTTTTAGAAGTCAAACCGAGATACATCTGTTTTGTTCTAGAACAGGACACACACACACACACATTGCTGTAGTGTGTGTGGTGGGCGGGAAATGACGCAGAGGCTCGGAGCTCATTTTAAAATTAGCTCTTTATTGAACAGCATGTGCGCTGTTAATAGGGCTCACCGGGCGATGCCTCAGTTCTAGTGAGCGCTGATCGCCTAATCACCAGGACCGAGCTATAGAATACATGAACACTGCATACACCACAGCAATACTGTCTGCATTGTGAAGAAGAAAGAGACAGATGGATAGAAAGAGAGAGCCAGAGAGGGAGAGACAGCTGTCTTCATACACACACAGACCCCAACAGAGCAATAATTTAAGTCTGATGTTTCATGTTTCTTTCTTTGTTCCTCTCAGTAATCAGACTGGTGAATCGGGCATGTACATAAAACGCTGCTGTAAAGGCTTCTGTATCGACATCCTGAAGAAGATCGCCAAGTCTGTAAAGTTCACCTACGACCTTTACCTCGTCACTAATGGCAAGCATGGAAAGAAGATCAATGGCACCTGGAATGGCCTGGTGGGCGAGGTGAGACTTTCCATCAGTCTCTGATCTATCTCTCACTAATCCAGCACTTGCTGATCCATTCCTCACAAATGATTCTTCACTGATCATAACTCACTGATCATCACTCACTTGCTGATTCATCACTCTCTGATCACACTTTAGAGATCCATCTGTCTCTGATCATCACTCACTCACTGATCATCACTCACTGATCATCACTCACTGATTATCACTCTCTTTTTCTTCTTCTTTGTCTTACAGCTGTTCCCTTTCAGGGGTCACCACAGCAAATCATCTGCCTCCATCTAACCCTATCCGCTGCATCCTCTTCTCTCACAACATCTTGTTCTCCCTCACTACATCCATAAATCTCCTCTTTGGTTGCTGATTATAGTCTCTGATCCATTAATCACTGATCATCACTCACTTATTGTCCTATCACTTGCTGATCTATCACTCTCTGATCTATCACTCTCTGATCATCACTCACTACTGACCCCTTACTGATTAATCACTCTCTGATCATCACTCATTAATCCCTCACTCACTGATCATCACTTGCTGATCCATCACTGACTGATTCCTCAATTATCATCACTTACTAATGATCCTTAATTGATCACTCACTGATCCATAACTCTCTGATCATCATCACTCTCTTATTCTTCATTCACTGATCCATCAATTAGTGATCATTACTCACTACTGATCCCTCACTGATCATTACTCACTACTGATCCCTCACTGATCATCACTCACTACTAATCAGTTATAGAGGCCAGTTATATTATTTATCTGTTTTTTTTTATTTAGTTTTCTTTTGGTAGAGGCACATGATTTGAAATTTTTCATGACAGATTATTCAGAACATATTCCTGCTTGTGTCCATGGCACTGATCGACACCCTTAGTGATTTACAGTAGTGCTTTTTGGTCTCCATGGAGAAATTATCCTCTCGCTAGTACAAATAGGCTATGGTCTAAGAATATCACAGAGCTAAAACACTGTTAGAGAGGACAGGACATAAAAAGGGGTAAAAAAAAAAAAGAATACAAGTTTAGTTGACTTTATTTTTTAATGTCCATCACTGTCTGTTTGATGTCTCGTTACCTAGAGAGCAAATAAAGTGCTTCAGGGTTTAAGGATGGATTTTAAGATTTAGGATTTAACATTAGGGAGGAGGATTATGACAAGTTATTACGTGTTAAGATGATAATTTACTGATTTTACATACAGGTCCGTTTCAAGTTTGGGTTTATTCTATGCTTATAGAATTAGTGATAAGTGAGAGTGTATAGACCTGTGCTTCGTATAGGGAAAGAGATTAAAGTTTAAGTTATTTTTGTTCCTAAAAGTACATTTAGTTCTGGTTTATTTTAACTTGCATTGATAAGCAGCAGCCCATCTACATTCATCTGTAGCGAAACACTGACTGCACACAAACACACACAAACACACACAAACGCACACATTCACACTCACACAGGTCCTGCAAAACTCCTTCTCAGTACCACCCACACAGGTCAGTTTCATAACAGAGAGAGAGAAAGAGAGAGTCAGAGTCAGAGAGAGAGAAAGAGAGAGAAAGAGAGAGAGAGGGAGAGAGAGAGAGACACGACCGATGAATGAAGACACACATCTCTCCCACATACACACACCTTTTCCATAGGTTATGTTTTGTCTTGCTTTAACATATGTAGGGCTAAACTGTGAGAAATAGACAGACACAGAGAGACAGACAGACAGACAGAGAGAGAGAGAGAGAGAGAGAGAGAGAGAGAGAGAGAGACGGATGAAAAGGGAGGGAAGTAGGGAGTATGGTAAGTAGAATGTCTATTTCCAGTGTGACCTAGTGTGATAACCCACTTTCACTCTCCATCTTTTTGTTCTCTTTCTCTCATGGTCGTGTCTCCTTAATGAGATGCAGTTAGGGTTTAGGGCTTAGGGTAAAGGGTGATGACACTTACATAAGTGTGACATAAGTGTGTCCACACTTTGTCTGAGAGTTCGGGGTAGTTTTAAATTGTTGAAGTTTCTGCTACAGATTAGGGATTAGGGGACTGGCTGAGAGTCAGAGTCAGAGATAGGGTCTGGGTGTAGGATGTAGAATTATGTGAAAAGGGTTAAAAACACACATCATGTTTAAATTGAACAGGTTTGGGGTTAATGTTAGAGGAAATAGAGTGTTAGCATATTATGTGATTGGGAGTTTAGGGTGGAGGGTGAGTGTTGAGTTTACAGCAGGGTTCAGATTTAATGAAGAGTTTAAGTTTGGGTGTGATAGGGCTTGATGTTTTCAGCGTTATATTAGGAATTAGTGCTTATTCCTGGGCAGTTTCTCAGGTGGCTTCTCTTGCTTACCGTCCTTGACTCAGTGTGTGTCAGCAGTTATTATAAATGAACTTTATGGGGAGGAATAAATAACGTCTCTTTAACTTCTGCTCCAGGTGGTGGTGAAAAGCGCTCACATGGCTGTCGGTTCTCTCACCATAAATGAGGAAAGGTCAGAGGTCATCGACTTCTCTGTGCCATTTATTGAGACTGGAATCAGTGTCATGGTCTCCCGTAGCAACGGCACTGTGTCACCGTCGGCGTTCCTCGGTGAAAAGCTACTCACATATATTCTATAATACACAACTGTACCCTTTATAACTGCGGAACTCCAAGTTAACCTGTCTTGAATAATGTACCCCAAAATATTCCATGGTACTTGGAAGTGCTGATGTTGGTGTATGTGTTTAGAGCCCTTCAGTGCAGACGTGTGGGTGATGATGTTCGTCATGCTCCTGCTGGTTTCTGCCATCGCTGTGTTTGTGTTTGAGTATTTCAGTCCTGTGGGCTACAACTGCTGCCTCGCCGACGGAAGAGGTGAGTGCTCTATTTATAAAAATCAGACTCTGGGTCTGTCTGGGTCTTGGGCTCTTTGTTTGATTAGAGAATTAAAATAGCACTTATGCCAATACAGCTATCTTGGATTTAATTAACTAAACTGAGAGGCAGAGATGATTCTCTCTCTCTCTTTCTTTCTCTCTCTCTGTCTCTCCCTCTCTCTCTCTCTGTATCTCTTTCTGTATCTCTCTCTGTTTAATCTAGTTAATTATTAGCACAAGATTCCGTAATGGTTCCTTCAACCATTAATCTTGAAATATAACATGTCTCTTTTTTTTTATCTCAGAGCCTGGTGGTCCCTCATTCACCATTGGTAAGGCGATCTGGCTGCTGTGGGGTTTAGTGTTTAACAACTCAGTTCCTGTGCAGAACCCCAGAGGAACGACTAGTAAGATCATGGTATCAGTGTGGGCTTTCTTCGCTGTGATCTTCCTGGCCAGCTACACTGCCAACCTCGCTGCTTTCATGATCCAGGAGGAGTACGTCGACCAGGTCTCAGGACTTAGTGACAAAAAGGTACATAGTCATAAGAAGAGCTATGATAACTCTAATAAAGCAGGCTGCTAAAGTTTCAGAGTCGTGTCCCTATAGCATTCAGTCAATAAAAAAAGTTTAGTATTATTTTAATATCTCTGTCTCTTACTTTTTTCTCCTGGTTCTCTTTTTCTTTTTTCAGTTCCAGAGACCTAATGACTTCTCTCCTCCTTTTCGATTTGGGACCGTGCCAAATGGCAGTACAGAGCGCAATATCCGTAATAACTATAAGGAGATGCACTCGTACATGGTGAAATTCCACCAGCGCAATGTGGACGAAGCTCTACAGAGTCTGAAAGCTGGGTCAGAACCAGAATATTATGTCTTACATAAATCTATACATAGAGCAGTAAGATGCACTAGTCTTACTAACATTACTAATACAATAGCATTAATATCAACCATAAGCTTAACATTTATCCATCCATCTAGAAGCCTCTGTAGTCCAACTAGCGGCTGTGTAGTCCAATGGTGACGAGAGCATTTATACCATGGCAGGACCTTTGGTCAACATTCACAAGCACATTCACACATTAGGAGCGAACCCCAGTTAACCTAATCTGCATGTCTTTGGACTGTTGGAGGAAACATGCAAACTCCATGAACACAGACACATCCCGACGCGGGAATCAAACCTGCACTACATGTAGAAAGAGAAAGATATCAGCTAAGCTAACACATATCCCTCCATCAGCATTCCTTTAGATCTCCACCCC
>NC_071127.1:1787500-1855000 GCF_024256425.1 Clarias gariepinus
ATGAAGTTGGAGGAAGCACTAGTTGTGTGGCATCAGGAGTTGGAGGCAGGACCAGTCGTCCCACTTCAGCCACATGTATGCGTTGCGAGGCTTGTAAGCGTTCAAGCAACTTGTACAACATCAGTGAGGACAGCAATCATGTTATGGGGCAGATAAGTGGGCGGGGTCAAACACCATCACAGCGGCGAAGAGCATTTAGCGCGAGACCTTTACGGAGACAGCATTCCTACGATGCTTTCATGGACCTGCACAGGGATGACGAGGGGCTAAGTATGCAGGCAGGGGGAGGGGCTATGGATGATGCAGGTGGGGCCTTTCTGCCTCCTCGCAGTGTGAGTTTAAAGGAGAAGGATCGCTGTATGGAGGGCTCATTCTCACATTTATTTGACAGCCAGCAGTTTTATAGCCCAACCCACCAATCCCTGAATGCATTCCAAGGGGAAAGAGACCCTTACTTCCTATCAAAATCGCTCTACCCTGATCACACCAATCACAACCCGTTTGTGCCGACATTCGGAGACGATCAGTGCCTGCTGCACGGCGCTAAAACGTACTATACGAAAAAGCAGCAGCGCTCTGATCCGAGAAATCTGGGAACTCCATCTGGGATTTCATCTTTTCTTCCCTCATCCCGATTCACCAATCAGCACTCGGCTCTTGGGCCACCACGACCTTTTAACGGCACCAACGGCCATGTGTATGAAAAACTCTCCAGCATCGAGTCGGATGTGTAGAGGCACAACAGGAAGCGATGGACAGAACAAACAATAAGGGAGGAGCAATGGCTTCAACCAAAAGGGCTGAATGGAGGTGGGGCTGGTGTGGTGGGGTTAACCGCATCAGCCTGGTGCCTGTAAACAACGCTGTGTTCCTGCACTAAAGGAAGTGAAGCTCATGCTCTCAACGAGGAGCGATTAGACAACTGGCCATCTGGAAATGTGTGAGAGAGACAGAGAAGAGAAAGATGACAGATAAAGTGATTTTTTTTCACTTTCACTATTTCCTCTTCTCTTTCTCTCTCTCTTATAAAATGTTAACAGGGTAATAAACAATAACAACCACAATAATGCTACCAATAACATTGTGATTAGCCAGGCTGGAACAGACATTGCTAGTGATAAGAATGATGAAGTGTGGAAGTCTAATTATTTATTTATTTATTTATTTATTTCTCAACCTATTTATTTATTTGTTTATTTATTCGTGTTTCAGCTACTTTACCATTCTAATATTGATAGCTGTGGGACAACACCCCCCATGAACACACACACACACACACACACACACACACACATTACAAGCGGGCAAAATAAAGAGGGATAGACATGGGAAATGGAGAAACTCTGTTGTAAATACCACACACACACACACACACACACACACACACACACACACACACTTACATATAACCTGATACATGGCACGAGCCAGTAATCAAGTACAAAGCGCGCCGTGCCATTTCGTTTTGTTACTGCTTTAAAATATTGTGTATTTTTGAATGCTGTTGTGTTTCATTGTGTAGTAGGCTGCCTAAGTAGGGTGCATTCTCGGGCAGTCAGGTATAGTCTGTCTCCTTTGCAAGGAAGTCAGCGATAAGGACAGTTAGGGACAGTTCTCGGGACATCTGGCAATCCCATAATTCTGTTGGGCGGACATGAATAATGCTGACAGTTTTAGAGAAAATTAAAAATAAAAACGTGACTTTGATAACCGTAAGTAATTTTTTTAAACTGATTATAATAATATTAATAATATTGTAAATCATGATAAAAAAGCTGCCACTTATCATGATGTGATAATTTTAATATGGATACACGCCTCCCTGATATACAGGACACACTTTTGGTATACTTTTTACAAAACTGACAAGGAATAAAAAAAAATATAATGATTAAAAAAAAATCTCTAAAAACATACGTTATGCAAACTAGTAGTTAAGAGAGAACTATTACTCATAAGAAGTGATAATAATAATGATTAGGAAATAATTTGCTTTTATATCCACGCTAATTACAGTACCTTAGTAGAGTTAAGAGACATACTGATTTAGGACACTGCTGCTTTAAGAGCCGTTTTTTTCTCAACCGTGTTGTGTTTAGGGTACTTTAATAAGTTTCCCATAAATTGTGTTTGACATGTGTTTGAATAGAACACACTCTACACACACTTCTCACTTTACACACACACACACACACACACACACAGTTGCTGCTTTTCTTCAATTCAGTTTAACACCGGTTATTCCACTTAGGTTACATTTAGGCTGTGTCCCAAACGCTAGTGCTTGATCCAAAACATTCATTTTATAACACACACACACACAGAGACACACACACACACACGCACACGCACACGCAATGGAACTAGAAAGACGAAAACATTATAACTTTCTGCTTGCTAGCTAACGGGGTAATTAGCAGTTAATGTATTAGCATCAGCAGCGCACTCAACCGAAGCTTGACAGAAACACCTTCAAGGTAACTAACATCGCTGAAGTGTTGTGTGTGACAGTGTTCAGAGTGAGTAAGACAAATGACTGGACACATTGATTCATCTAGTGGACTAAAGCAACCAAGAAACAAAAGCACAAAAAGCTAAGAGCAGTGCCGTGCATAAGTATTCACCCCTTCACCCGTGCAGAGTGGGTTACCTAAGTGTGATCCTCAGAATGATGCTACCACCACCATACTTTACAGGGTGGTTACGGGGTAATGAGCAAGGTGGATGACCAGAAATTGACTTTTAACGTTTAACATTTAATATCATGACATTAACAATCATTTCCAGGCTCAATACTGCAATATGTAGAGAGGTTCAAGTGGGGTAGGGGTGTCCATACTTATGCTAACCACAGCATTAGTGAAACAAAGGGAATTAAGGACTAGGTGTAATGAAATGTTAGTGATTTGTGTTTGCCAGTCAGATGCCAGACAAATCAATGGATCAGAGACTCTACACACCCGTGACCTCCACATAAAGTTCCCCATAACGGTACACTTTATTCCACACTCATCTGAAGGGTACATTAGTACACCAAGGCTAATACATGATGCATTTTGGGTAACCCGTCATGAACTTATCATGTTCTACTGTTCTAGTGGCTGTAAGGAAAAACAGTCTACAAAGAGCACTAGTTCTAGATCTCAGTCATAATGGCAGATGATGTAAGTAAGCACTCTAACTAGTGACTTAATTCTAGCATTTGGGACTGAGCCGTAGGAGCTTTACTTGAACTTGAGTTTATTTCTCATGCTAATGTACTGTACAAACCAAGGCCTAGCACACCAGGAATGTTTTACACATACATACATACACATGCTCACATGCTCACATGCTCACACACACACACACACACACACACACGCACGCACACACACACACTCGCACACACACACACACACGCACACATTTGGTGCAGTTGCTAATTTCACTGTGTTTTTTGCCTCCATATTTAGCGATTCACTGTTCACTCTGGAAAAACTAATTAATGCTTATCTGTGCTTTTATTATAAAATATTACACTTCGTTCATACATGTTTCTTTTTGAATCTTTGATCTTTAATAGTGATATGATATATGGATATTAATCAACACTTATCAATTAAACTCTTTAAATGTGGGTGCTAAATTAGCACGCTAGACCATTGTACATATGAACTGTATTCTGGTTTGCAATAATTGCTGATTGTGTGTGTGTGTGTGTGTGTGTGTGTGTGTGTGTGTGTTCAGTCCTCAAAACTAACTTTTTTGTCTAACTGTTAATTAAAACATTAAACTGATTCATACATCTGTGAATCAACTTAAAGAACGAATATCAGAGAATCATTTTGATGACTCAGTTTAGTGAACCGCTTTAACAATCTAATCAGCCTCATACTATAGAGCACTTAATCGAATCACCTGCCATTAAATTAAAGTGATTTATTAAGTTGATTTGCTGAAGGGAGTCACTAAACTCATTTGTTTATTAATTGTTTAAATACATAAAAGAAATAAAACATCAATTTAAGGAATCATTTTAACGAACTGTTTTAATGAATATTTTTAGTTATTTACGCACTTGGTTTTGTTGTGTTGTCTGTATCTTTATAGTTTACTAAAATGGCTGTTAGGCAGAAGAGTAATTTTGCATTTTCTCCTGATGATTCTCATCATTTTCAGCTTCTGTTTAATTCATGTATAATCATAGATATAAACTTAGATTTACTCTAGTCAAGGTATGTTGACGTATGAGATAAGATTCCCTGATCCTGTCTCTACATTACAGTTGAGCAGTGTTTTTAATTCACTCTTAAGGAGAATTTGTGTAAATATTTATGTTCAACTGTTTAAATTTATTTTCTATAATCTGTTTTTGTAGTCATCTTGATTGTCCATTTCATTACAATGCTACTGCGCCATAGTAACGAGAGCATTACAAAGTGAGCGTGTGTGTGTGTGTGTGTGTGTGTGTGTTTATGCATCACTGTAATAATCTTTTACACATTGGCCTTTACTTTCAAATATTACCAAAACTTTTAAACAATGTACAGAATCTGTATATAATAATAATAACAATGATAACAATTACAATGATAATAATAAAGATAATTAATACAATTATTCCTTCTTTGTTCTTTTGTTTGGGAATAATGGCGTAAACATGAATGATGAAATCAACTTAAAGCACCAGAAGGTAAAGCGCTGTACTCTGATTGGTTAGGGTCAATAGAACAAGTGTGAATATTAATACATTATTAATAAAAAATGACTAAGTTTCATCACTTTGTGGATTCTTTTTTTTTTTTTTTTTTTTTGTGGTCGGTCTCTATAACCAGAAACTATACCGTAACACTACATTGCACATCCTGCTCTTGTCTACTACCTTCCGAACCACCGCATGAATCTCTGTATGACCTACAATACAACACTATCCACAACCTTTCACTCTCTGTTGTCTAATCTACACAACCTACATCCCTACACCATCTACTGTACATCCTTCAATACAAACCTACCTACAACCCACCATTATCTACTGTACAAGTTATAATAATACACTACCCACAACTCTCCACTTTCAGCTGTACGACCTACAATACAGCAGTACCCACAACCTTACACACTCTATTGTACAACCTACAATAAAACACTACCCACATCCCTACATCATCTACTGTACAATCTACAATACATCACTACCTACAACCCTACACTATCTACCGCATGATCTACCGATCAGTGCTAGCTGGTCGGTGTGGTCTAGTTGTGCTGCTTTCCTGGAGTTCACTTTCCTGAAGGCTTTCTTTATATTGTGCTCTGAAATGATAAACATTTTATTGTCTGAACTTAGCATCTCTAGAACCATTAGCGTGATTAGCTGCAGCTAAAAAGTCAGCATTAAAGATATCAACCCATTAAAGATATGTCTGCATTTGTTATTCAGGAGTTTGCTGTTTTATAGTTCATTATGTTCTTTGCCCCTGCCACAGATTCCTAGAGCCACACTTTCAGAGCTGTGATTTTAGTTTCCTCCTGTATCGCCTTCACCACACTGCCCACGTTCTATGATGCTGCATTTATAATTGTCTATGTTTCCAGGAGCAAACCCTGCATTGTAGGCAGTGGTGCAAGATCTCAAAGCATCACAGGTGGTTTTACCCACCTACGGCATCTGGTAGGCAAATGTCCTGACAGTGTTTTTGTTTTTGGATGTTCATCCACCAGTTTCTCAATAAACCTCATAACCACTTCTGTAAACACATTGATATCATTCCAGTTGTGGAGTAACATGTACCTGTGTGTTATCCAGAGCATCCTGCAAAGCGGTAACCAATTGATTCATCTAGTGCTTGACCTCCCTCTGAACTGGAAAATTCTTATTTCTCCCTTTGTTTGTATTTACGCATGAGGAAGAAGGAGGTATGGTCCGAGTTTCCAAATAGTGGATGTGAGTCATCTTGTAGCCATCTTAAAATGGAGTGTAGCATTGTCTAACATTCTTTCACCTCTGTTAGGCAGAGCTTTACAATGTCCTACTGTTGTGTCTGGTGCTGAGTGATAGCCTCATGAATTTATCAAAAAATCAAAAGTCAATCAAACTTTGAGGAAAAACATAAATAGTGGTGAAGATGAGCAATAAAAAAATACTGAAGATGGTAAAAAGGGCAATGTTTAATGGTTAAGAACTCTAGGTTGGGTGTGCAAAATGGTGTAAGAAGTACAATGTTTGTACTGTTGCACAAGCTGCTGGGTTCATCTATGTCTCAATTAAGCAGAGGAGATTGCAATCTTGAATTTCCCTCTGGAACTTAAACTTGGCCCTGTGATCATCATGTCTGTTTTCCAGAAATGTTGGCTAGAAGGATGCTAGGCAGGGATGCACATGTGCACATGTGCTTGTTACTAACACTGGTTTGTCTCCCTTTGGTTCCCCTGCATCATGTCATGTTCTTCCTCAGGATCTCATTCAGTCAGCACGGATCTGGTTTTTAAATCATTGACCAGTGACTAAGTTGTAAACCAGTAAGAATAAGAGTGTTTCTGTCATACATGATTGCAGCTGTGATAATGGTAAAATCTTCATTTTTTAAAAGAAAAGTACATAAAATAAACAAAAACAAAGAATAAGTGGGGTGAGCAGTCATGACAGCAGCTGACATCACTGCAATACTATTTGTATTATCATAACTACAATAATACACTAGATAATATATCACGGTCGCACTATTCATTTTATTCTATCAACAGTAATATGCTATGTATTTGACACTACAGTCTTGAATTATTTATTATATATCTACTATATAATTTACTGATCTGTTTTATTACTGCAAGACACTTTATTATCTCCTACTGTTCCACACTGCTACAATCGGAACCACACTACACACTATTGCATAAGAACTGTGCATACAAGCAGGTGATCTCTTCCTGTAGAAAGATAGAACCATCTCAGTCTCCTTATCGGTGTGTGCATGTGTGTGTGCGCTGTCACCCCAGCATAAACACCTACCCATCTTTGTCTTTAATTAACCACACCCTCAGTCCCCTCATTTTTCTCCTCTCATGTACTGTTTAATCTATCTCCGCTGTGCCATGTCTCCTCCTCATGTATTTTTCATTCTTATTAAAACTTATTACAGACCCAGAGAGGAAAAGAGAGAGAGAGAGAGCAAGAGAGAGAGAGATCATGAAAAAGAGAAGATCCAAAGTCAGAGACAGAGGTTAACTAAAAAGAGTGTAGTTGAATAAAAGACAGAATAGAGAAACAGAGAGAGAGAGAGACTTTACATAAGAAAAGTCCACAGTACATAGAGAAATAAAAAGAAAAGCATTGTATCCCCCAGCATGCAACTAAATGGAGAAATCTTCACAAGTGACAAGAACTTTATTTACCTTGGAAGCTGCGAAACCTGCACCAATACACCAATAATTAATTCAAGTAACTGCCTATGGTCCCAACGTAATATATTATTTGTCTCAGCACCATGATCAAATGAATGAATCTATACAAATGACAAATAGAGGAGCTGACTAGAGTACAGCTATAGCACTGACAGCGTGTCCTGAAGCTCAGACTATAGAAAAGAATATTCACTGTTCTGAAAAAGGTCATATATGTCAGTGCTGAGGCCCTAATTGCTGCTTCACAGCTAAGGTGGTCAGATCAACTCTATCTTATGGACCATGAAACCAATTGTCAAAACTGTTCTATAGGGTGAACTGACCAAAGGACAACGTATGTGTGGTAGCCACAAACTGCCATACATACTGTAGATATGAGATGATACAGGAATGTTTCTGGTCAAATGGTTAAATGTCGAAAGCTGACTAATAGAAAAAAAATATCTGTAGAGAAGGCTCATCATTGCTATCATGACTGCTGCTGTATAACTCTACCAAGACATGATTTGGTAGGAATCCATAGAGTTCGGGCTATCAGGAATGTTTTAATGTATTAATCGACTTACTTTTGTAATGTGTCAGTCCAAGGACTGGAAAATGGCAAAGAGATGAGCTAACAAATTATGGTAATGATGTCACTATTTTTTGTTCAAAAGTCTAAACACTATAACTGCAAAGGTACTGCTGGTAAACAAGGTAAATAAACCTTACATCCCCCATGTTGTAAAATCCGTTAAATGTGCTGAATATTCTCTGTAGTTTAATATATCATCCACAACTGTTACAGAAAGTAAAAGGTTATAGGCTGCTGTTCCAGGTTGGACCACGGCCCCTGGGTAAACCTTATATAAGCAATTCTTCAAAGATTTACTGGACAGGTCTATGACAAAGTGCTAATCTTGATGTTGCAGAACAGATACCTAGTGTTTATGGTTCAGTGCTCAGTGTTGGGTAACTGTGTAAAGTGTCAAGGACGAAAGATGAACATAATGGGCTAGATAAAAAATGCTGGGCAAGATAAAATGCACAGTATCCCAGCCCTTCTTCTTCTTCGACAGGTTCTTCACTCTGTATGGTTCTGGCTAAATGGAGATGAGCGAGTTTTTATATTTTATTAAGATCCTTTATAAATTTTATCTAAAAAACAGTTAATGTCATATTTAGATCATTTTCCAGTCCAGAAGCTTTTACTATTAGATGTTCCAACCTAAACTTTAGCACAACTGCTTCCCTTTATTTTCAATCTGGTTGTCTATTTAAACAGCTTAATTATTGATGTTCTAAACAATGTTATCTTAACTATCTTCACTGTGAGCAACTCTGAGTGTTATTTTCTCCTTTAAATTTCTTTTTGTCCCATACTGCCTACCTGACGTTTGATTAACAGGTTAGAAATACCTGTATTGTGTGCAACAATCATTAAATCTCATTAAATGTATGGAGAACAGTATGGGATATCCATTTTTATATTTATTTATATTTGAGGTGTATTTAGTCTATTTATTTATAGTTAATTATACATAGCTAGTTTAGAACAAGTTCAGTGTCAGCACTGTGAATTCACCCCTCTGGGGCTGGAGGCTTAAATCTCACTTTAGTTCTGTGTGCATGTAGAGATCTCTCATGTTTTTTCCAGTGTTGGTGGGTTTCCTCCCACAGTCCAGAGGCATGTGATGTAGGCTGATTGGTGTGGTGCATGGTTGGGTTTATGTCCAGTAATGGGTTGGCACGCCTTCGGCATGTACCTTACCCAATTCCCCGGGATGGTTAAGCATCCAGTGCTTAGTTTGTTTTTTAAAGTTTAGATTTTTCTTGTTGGTGCAAACTCCACCAGCATTTCTGCAGGTCTACAGCTCACTGTTTCAGTTCAGTGAAACTGCTCAGGATTTAAGGTTTAAGTGAAGCTTCACCATCTTGCTCAGATGCTCTTGCACCACTTATTCTGCACCCTAGTTCAATTTCTGTGTTGTCATGACACAAAGGTTTTGATTCCAGCATACTGAATGCTAAAAGCACAATTACGCTTTCACATACATCTTTAAGACAGTATGGCTGAGGTCCTTTCTAAAATGTCTGTATAATAGACATGTGATCTACAGCCCGTACAGTCTCAGACTTTCTCCCTTTCTTCCTCTGAGTCCCCTCTCACTCTGTCTGCCCCTGTCCAAGGCCTTGTGTATTGCGTGTCAGTGTGAGTTATAGGACAGAAAGAGCGGTGTAATAATGAAAGTGAGAGAGGAATAAGGATGGAGAGACAGAGGGAGAGTGAGTGTGTGATGGAGCACAGATGGAGGAGGAGGAGGTGTGCGTGAGAAAGATAGATAGAGAGAGATAGTGAGTGCAGGAACACTCAGAACAGAGAGAAAGGAAGTGATGGAATGACAAAAGGGTTAAACCCTTCTGTTCCGTCTGTAACAATCAGCACTGCAGTTCCGTTACAGAAAGCTCCTTCTGTCCTGGCTTTGTCTCTGATGTCTCCCTACTCCCTACTCCCTTATTTACATTTGTAGAGTACACTTCTCTCAACCACAGAAATGGTTCAGCGAAACAGGATCATTCAAGAGCAATACATTCACATAGAAGACATGCAGATGATTACATTCACTATTAATTCACTGGAGATGAAGCTAATAATTGAGCTAGCTAATGTGAAACGGTTTAGTGTTTTATACAGATGATGTAAACAGAGTGGAAATAAGACAGAACATCAAGATTTATCACAAAGACTACAAATTCACTTGGCATCAAATGCTAGGATTTGCTTTATTACATAATGAGAATTTTGAAAAAAATTAAAGCTATTTCTTGTTATGTTTTAAATTTATGTTTGGAAATGAATATTTATAAAAATGTTAAATACATTAATGAATGTATTTCCCAGGTTTTCATCAGAGATGTCAGTGAATTAAACAACTGCTTGGACGTTAGTTAACTAGAATACACAAATATAGCATCATGACTTAGCTAGCATGTGGACAACATTCAGCTGATGCATAGCTGATGTAAAGACACAGAGATAATCTGGAACGTATACATATGTCTTAATGAATTGATACAAGATGGCGAGAACCACCAACAATAATTATAAATAATCATAAAATAGATAGATTTAATTATAAAAATGGCTGTAAAATCTAAACATGGACTACAGGCAGCAACAGTCGACACTGTGGGGTAGTGGTTAGCCCTGTTGCATCGCACCTCCAGGGTCTGAATTCCAGGGTCTGTGACCCTCTATACAAAATAAAGTGGTATAGACGATGAGTGAGAGTGAGTGAGAATATTCATCCATCTACAGCAGTGACTTCTGGGTAATTTCTGCTCCTGCATTGATTCCTTATTGATTCCTTTTTGAATTATTTGAAACAAGCTATTATATATAGCATAAGAGCAGGATTTAAAAGGAAGTATACAAGAAGATGAGTGAAAATGTATACACACTACAACAGGTGTTACCAGTGGCCTTATTCAAAACTCAAATTGAATAATGGCAACAATGTGTAATATTATGTTTTCTCTAAACATGACAGTAGTCGTACCATCATTGATCATATGACCGACACATATTTTTCATGATGACGTGTAAACTGTTTTTTTTTTCTCTTCATAACAGGATTGGAATACAGCCATTTGTGGTGTACTTACAACAGAAGGAGGGAGCAATTTGTTCACTACATAGGGTGTAGAATTCGCTTGCTCATCTCCTATACAGAAGCCTGAACCCTGAACTTCATCCATATTAGAAATACCATTCATTACATGTATCTTTTATTTAAAAAGCGGTTAGAGACTTGAACACAAAAAACTCCTTATTAATCGTACAGTAGATAATATATGTGTTAATAGCAGAAGGCACTCTCTCACACCGTATATAGTGCACTTATAAAGGCCGGTCCTTACTGATAGTGTTGTGCCGAAGAAAGATATTCTGTACACGCCATAACGTGATGTAAAATGTACAGAGATCGAGCAGGGACGTGAAAAAGAACACTGTTTTTGTACGCACTACAGGAGGGTTAAGAGGAGGAGAGGAAGTGCAGACCGTTACCACGGAAACAAGGCCTAACATTTCCCTCCCACTCATCTCTCTGGATGAAGTTCTTTCAGTGCATGAGCTTCGAGAGCAGAAGCACACACACACAGACACAGACACACACACTGGGTTCACTGTATTCCTCACACAAACTGCCTCCATCGCTCTAGCTCTATTGAGATGCCGATGCTCACCCCTTCCTTACATCCGGATTGTGGAGGGGGGGCAATGCGGTTGCTAGGCAATCTGTGTGCGTGTGTGTGTGTGTGTGTGTGTGTCTATGTGTCTGTGTGTGTATGTGTGACATTTAGTATAAGAGGAGCCATGTGGAGTGCCGCACAGTTCTCCAGCTCCATCCTGACCCCTGGTGGACATCCTGAGAAATGCATTGTATTTCAATCCTGTTCCTCCACACTTCCCCTTGCCTCCTTCTCCTTCTCAAGTAAAGTCACTTAAAAAGCATCAATGCTTATAAGAATTTTAATTTCTCTACATGCTAGTGTTACTTTGTTTTACTAACAAGAATGGAGAGGACTGTTAACATTAATTATTTTAAAAAATGCACTCAGTGATACAGTCTTAAACCACTTTATTATACTGGAGCTCTTGTATTTGAAACATTTCCTCATCATCTGTTGGCTTGAGCAGGTGAGTGATCCAATCACCATGACTCAATAACTCACAAAGCTGTAGGCGAGCATTTGTTTTGATGTTTGCATGTGTCACGATTTCAGTGACAAGTGGCTAATAGTTAAACTGAAATTTTCTCAAACCTATGCAAATTATATCACAAAGTAACATATCCAAATACAGGGCTTTGTTTTATGGTTATACTATCTGTTATCACCCATATGAGGGTGGATTTCCTGTTGAGTCTGGTTCCTTTCAAAGTTTCTTCCTATTGGCATCTCAGGGAGTTTTTCCCTCAGCACCGTCACCCTCGGCTTGTTCATGAACGACAATCCGATAGTTATAGTCAATTTGTTTTTCTGAACATCATCTAATTTCATTTCTTTTTTTTTCCCGTTAATTCAGCTGCTGTCTGACAATAACCATTGTTAAAAGCATTACACTAATTAAATTTCTTTAAATTATATTTTCCGGTTTGAAAGAAAAATGTTAAGCATATTTCATCATATTATATTCAGTATAATTCAGATTGGTGGATGTGCTGCCTGGTACATCGGGTGATATAGCCGTCGTTTCTTTGGCAGTTATTTACTAGGTCGGGTTGCCAGGTCAACGAGTGACTGTATTTAAGCACTTGGGGGTGGAGGAGCTTGCTCAACGGTCCAGTGGCAATTCAGCGTCATCAAGGCTTGATTCGGGGACTTTCTGGTCAGTGGTCCAACACCTCCAAGCCACCCCTTACTATATAGAGACATTAAGAACAAAAAAATACGCTTCAAAGGAATAATCACAGCAAGTACAGGTATCTGACTCAATCTGGCAAGAAAGATAATATTAACCTACACTTTTTCACAATCATTAGTGTTTTTTTTCCCTTTTTATTATTATTTGGACAATATTGATCATGGTTAATTGTAATTCATTAAGTATGTTTTTAAAAAAAAAAAAAAAAACATAAACATAATAAAAAAAACATAAACAGATTAATAGAATAATAGAATAGAATTACATTAGAATTACAATAGAACATTAATCATGTTAAACATATTTTTATTAAGTTACAGTGTTGGTGCTTTTGTTTGAAACCCTGATACATTCATCCGTACCTCATCAAGGGTGTTTTAATGTTTTCAATGGGATTTGGTGTTGGAGCTGGGATGGTGCGCTGCAAGATATTTTGTAACAGCATACTGCCCTCTAAAGATAATGTAGGGAATTGCAAGTAAAAAAACATGTTAATTACTGCCACTAATTACAGGCATTGAGCCTCATTTCTCTAGCTGGAGGCAAGTATGAACAGTTCCACAAGAATTTGGAAAGTTTTGTCAATTCTGGGAAAAACTTTATATTTCTCTATTCCTAAAATGGGGACAGTGGTAGCTCAGAGGGCTAAGCTTGGTGGTTTGAGCTCCACCTCCACCAGGTTGCCATTGTTTGGCCCCTTTAACCCTATCTGCTCCAGGGGCAGTGTATCATGGCTGAACCCAGTTATGCTGGAATACACAAAGAAAAAAAAATGCCATTGTGCAGTAATGTATATGTGACCAATAAAGGCTTAACTTAACTTAAAATAGCCAAGCGTACTGGAGCCCTGGTCAGATTTAAGAAAAGAAGCTGCGATCTTCAATCTGTAAAATATTCCTGTCTAACGCAATCCCTGTTAGCAAAAAAAAAATTGCTTATAACTGACATCAGTTTACTGCATTATGAAGACATGGCTGTACAGCATGCTTCAGAACACTGTAGTTGTATTACAGTATAAGGATTTTAACCATCCAGACTGGATTAAGTCTCTGATCTTTGCAATAAGAAAAAAAAGTTAGGTGTTTGCTTGTATATGAAATGAGGCTGGTGGAAAGACATATTTGTCATATCAAAAATATGCTCTGACAATATGGGGCTAATCTTCTTCAATGTAACCCTTTCTAATCACCTCGTGAAATAACCTCTGTTATACCAGCTGGGATTTATATTCCCTCGTGTCCAAAGATTATCAAACATAACACGAATTGCCAGACATGGTCACAGAGAGTGATATGCACCCCCTGATGCTATAGTCATTCTAATTTAGACTGTACAGCTTTAAGTCTGGATCTTCTAGTCACCAGAGAGGGAAATTGTATCACTGCTGGAGTCCTATCAAGCATCCATGCCCCTTTGGACTCTCTGACCATGCTATTACTCAACCCATACTGCATATATACAGACACCGAGAGTTTTATAAAGTTCCATAAAGAAATATGAGCCATAAAGACATGGGCTACTGAAGCAACCAAAGAATAACCATCATGGATTCAGATCTGTTTAAATCAAGTATCCATTATGGATGATTATATAGATACAACCACACAATCTTACATCAGTTTCTGTCAGGATAACTGTATCCCACAAACTCTTTCACCTGCCTCTGCAACAACTAACCTTGGGTCAAAAAAAAAAAGAAAAGGCTTAATACAGGAGACAAGAAGGAATTAAATCGTTTAAATTTAAGAAAGCCTTGAAAGTCTCCATACAGCAATGTTCTGAAACCGTGAATGTGAATGCTTCCTGCTTGGTCTGGAAAGTCCTTTGCTTCTTGCAAAGAATGCTGGGTTCGATTTCCACCTCAGGGTCTGTTTGCATGTAGTTTTCATGTTCTCCCCATGCTTGGTAGGTTTTCTCCAAGAACACTTCTTTTCATAGTCCAAAGATGTGCAGATTAGGTTAATGGCGTTATCATTTGATATAAATGTGTGTGTGTGTGTGTGTGTGTGTGTGTGAATGTTGATCAGATGTCCTGTTGTAAAATGGGAATAAATACAATGGTCACCATTGGCCTTCATGGTCCTCAGTTAAACAACAGAGGTTCCTAGATAAATTTCCTATGATTGCATTATTTAAATTATGATTAATTTCATGTTCCAGCATGCTTTATGACAACAATTTTTAAACCCTAGTTTTGACCCAGTACTTTCAGATTCACATCTTCTGCATTTCTTGCAATTTATTAATAGATCTGTAGATGATGCATTTAATATCAGTTAGTTGTAAATGAGTTTAAAATAGTCCTTACTAGAGAAAGTCACTACTTCTTAGGTACAGCACTCCATCTGTACATGGATCACATCCTTCCCTTCTGACAGCAAGAAATTTGTGAGAATTGGTCTTAACATTTTTGAACTCTGGCGCAATGGATCAGATTAGTCGCATCATCAATGGTGATGAGTCAGAGTACCACCAGGAGGTTTAACAACAAGCCTCCTGGTGTGTGATGAAACAAGTGTCAGCTCAACACCAAGGAGATGCACATCTACTTAAGGAAACACACATCTTCTCTCCCTGCCTATTCATCCTAAATAATTCATTAGTGTGCCTTGTCAATTCCTTCAAGTTTCTGGAAACTACAATAAACCGGAAATTAAAATGTGAGATGCATACATCATCCATCAACAAGAAAGCTCAGCAAAGGATATATTTCTTATGCCAGTTTGTCAAAGATCCATCCAGCGCAAGGTATCTGGTGCAATACTATGGACAGCATCCTTAGATCTTCCATCACTCTCTGGTTTGGTGCAGCCTCCTCCTGAGAGAAGAGGAAGCTGCAATGTGCTATCGAGAACGCTGAGAATATCATTGGCTGCAGTCTGTCACCGCTTGCAGACCTGTATATCAGCAGGGGAAGAAGAGGAACATGAAGAATCATTAGCGACACCTCCAACCCTGCTTCCTAAAACCACTATCAGAAAAACGTGGTACTGCTTTCTGTTACTCAAAACTGCATGTCATCAAATCAGCATAATTCCTTTGGTAATTTCTGTTATTACCCAGAATAACCATTAGAATGCCAGTAACAAGCAATCCTAAACTTAAAAATTTTACGACAGACTGTATTCCTGGCTCCTGCTCTAAGTAATTATTATTATTATTATTATTATTATTATTATTGTAATTATTATGAATTACTACACATTTCTATCTGAATTATCCTGTGCAGTTTAATTTTCTTATTTTTACTACTTTAGCGTTTAAGAGACTCCTTTATTCTGAGCAACTTACAAAAAAACTTCTGAGTCTCTGGAGTTCTGAAGGTCAAGGATTATGAGCCCAGAACCTTTTGACTTAAGATGGTGCCAGTGAGGTCGGCTGCCATCACGAGTGCTCCGACCATCTTTGATTTTTTTTTTTTAAGCTTGATTTCTGTTTTAATTCTATTTTATTTAGTAAATTAATATTCAGGTTTTTTTTGTTTATTTTATTGCAAATTCTATATTTATATCCTTAATTCATCCAATAAATAGACTATTCATCCAACAGCTGGCTATTACACCCATATGTGCTTGCTGAACATCTCATCCCAGAGTTATTTTATTATTTACTGTTCTAATGTGCTCCACTCCTCTGGAAAATCTTTCTATTAGATGTTAGGGCATGACCCGTGGTCATTTGATCCTCAAAGTTACATTGAAGGAAAACTGTAACACTACTGCACACAGCGACATTCTATACAAATGTGTGCCTCTGACTTTGTGGCAACAGTTTGGGAAAAAAAAACGACACATGGGTGTGATGGTCAGAGGTGCACATAGTTTGGGCCTTATCATGTAATGTTTTTGGCACAGAAGTGAATCAAAACAATTTCTGTTTTTCAGGCTTGACACTGATTGTTCATTTCCTGCTCATGAACTTGTATTGAGCTTGGTGGGGGTTATGGCATGCAAATTAACTGCATTGCTTTGCACTCTGCAGGTAATCAACATTTCTGAATTTTTGTAAATCCAGCAGAAAAATGTTCAGTTCAAACATTTACACACAGCTTCATTATGGTACTGATTAACTGTATAAATATATAATCAACCTTATTGTAAGACACTTAATAGACACTCACTCACTCATTGTCTACACTGCTTATTCTGTACAAGTCACTGGGGCCTTCAGCCTATCCCAGGAGACTATCCCAGGAGACTATCCCAGAAGAGGGCACAAGGTGGGGTACACTCTGAACAGGGTGCCAATCCATTGCATGCATATACACACTCACATACATATTCACACACGTGGGAACAGCAATTAGCCTAATCTGCATTTCTTTGGTCTGTGGGAGGAAACCAGAGTACCTGGAGGAAACCCACCAAGCACAGAGAAAACATGCAAGCTTCATGCACACAGACCTCGAGGTGGGAAATCATACCTGGACTCTAGAGAAGCAATAACTCAACTTTTTAACAAACAAATTAACCAAGAAATTTTATTCTTCAGTCCAAATGATAATATTAAAAAAAAGACAGTGTAGTGTTAAAAGCTGAATACAATTTAAGCTCTTTCTACAGAGGCTTCGTATTTCTATTTTTCTGAAATACCTGATGTGAAAAAAATTAATTGTTGTCAGGTATACAACTCTAATTTCTTCACTGTGCTGCCATTACTGTTGCCATAGTTATGTCTTACCTGGTGAAATGGTCCTGTATTGTTATTACATTACAATTACAATGCATGTTCTAGTCAAACCGGGACTTTCCTGGAGAATGTAGGTGTAAAAGTGATTGATCTTAACAGGAGACTTCAAGCACAGTACGGTGCTGAGACTCTTAACCTCATTAAATATTTGAATGGTGCAAAGGTTTTAAAGAAAGCCGAATGACAATCCTTGCCATTATAGGACATTCTGGGAGGCCGGTGATTCTGAAGCAGATAGTCCGATGGCTCCGGGGTATTGAGAAAACTTTCTGCCTTGATGGTATACAGTAGCACAATCCTATCCAATCACTAGTGAAACACTGGGATAAGTGCATTAGTGCAGCAGGGAATTATGGAGAGAGGTTTTTGTGAGTTTTTACTCTCAGAACTATTCTGTTATTTTGCACAATCAAAAGTCCCAGTTTGACTTGAATGCTTCTTGTAAAACATTCCCACATGCCGCAGTGTGTACGTAGCTCATTCCTTTCAACATAATTGCTATTGTGAAGGATTAACATAGGCAGAGATTAAAGCATTATTTATGACTGTCATCACGGTTACATTCCAACATGGGTTTATAATATCAAAAGGATTTAATTAGGACTACATAGAATTAAAAATTTTTTTTTTATGAAAATAAAGTAGTAATAACCTTACAATCAGGTATACTAATGATCAGTTATGCAGTGATCTGCTCTACTGGTGATTAACTATGTCTTGATCTGCCCTGCTAATAATCAATCTAAAGATCTAAAGATTGATAAAATCTACAGGTAGTCTGATTTGTACTAACCATCCCGTGGTGAGGTATCAGTTGTGTGATAATTATGCAATGTTCCAAAGTGTTAGTACCAGTTTGGCCACAACTTCCAGTTGTTGTTAGCTGTGCTGGTGATCTGGCCTGGAGATGCTGACATAGCTGGATGTAATGATGATGAAGATGACGATCATTTGTGTAGTGTTTTTATTTTTATCATGTATACTCATCAACATAATTGGTTGTGTGTGCATGCGTGTGTATGTCTGTAAGTGTGTGTGTAAGAGGTGTAAATATGTGGCCTATAAATTATCCACAGTTAGGCTTCTGTGACACAGTTGCCATGGTAACCATGGTGGAAATAGACGTGTATCTGCATAGGAACAGGGGAATAGAACAGTTGTTGAGAGAAAAGGAAGGAAAAGAAAGCTGGGGAGATGGAGATAGAGAGAGACTGGGGTTTTCAATATGTTGTTGAAGCTGTGACAGGTGATTGGTTTATTCAAAACACTAAAACTGCTGTCTTTCTCTGTGGAACCACACACAAAATACAAACAAACAAACAATAATGACACACACACACACACACACACACACACACACATTCTGACTTATTTTGACCTAAAGGTAACATGGTGAAATAAGTGTCAGAAAATTACTGATGTTCATAAATTTTAAGTGTATGTCATGTAACATATAGTATGTTACAGCTCTTATCTGCTTTCACAAACAGATTACACATAAATTAGATTAGATTAGATCAGATTAGATTAGGTCAGATTAGATTAGATCAGATTAGATTAGAAGTTTGGGCAGTGTTTGGAGGGCAATTGGGTAGTGGGACAGAATGTTGCCAGAAAGTTGCTAATGAGCACATTTAGAAACACTCATTACCTAAGCTCTAAAATATTAAGCTTCACCTAGTGTATCCTGTAGATGATAAACCTGCAGGAACTCCCCGCCCCAAAAACTGACCCTATACCTACAGTACCTCCTGGTACCTTAACTGATCCTTTCCCTACAGTACCTTGTGGCCTCACAACCAATTATTTTCCTTTAATATCTCCTAGCTCCACAGTTGATCCTATTCCTACATTATCTCCTGACTCCAGAGCTGATCCTAACACTATGGAATCTCCTAAATTCACAATTAAGCCTATCAGAAGCTTTTGGCTCCACAGCTGATTGATCCATTAGAGCAATTCCTTCCACTGCAATTACTCACCTACCATTACAGATGATAATGTCCCTGTTTCCACAACTGATAGTTTGTCTGGTTTATTTTAGTTGTTTGTGGATGTGTATGAATCAATATGATAAGACTGTCCCTGATGAGCAAGCCGAGGACGACGGCAACAGTGGCAAGGAAAAACTACCTAAGTTGGTAATAGGAAGAAACCTTGAGAGGAACCTGACTCAAGAGGGAACCCAGTAAGTTCCGTATAACAGGAGATGTGTTTAAGTTAAAATGGAGTCCAGTTCATTATTGGGCTCAGGTAGACTGTAGGAAACTCTAGTCCTGAATTATCGAACGACTAAAGTCACAAGACATCAGAGAACAGCTGTCCCCAGTCACCGCCATGCATCCCAGGCAGACCACACAGGCATCCATGCGACAAGATCTCCAACCAGAAGCAGGACACCAGGGCAAGTCAGACAGGTCCAGAGTGCAGAGGGGGCTGGATCATGCTATTGTACTGAATATCAGCATGACAGTGATGGAGTCATATTCACAGCCTAAGTACTGAAGTTCTCACGGCTGTGCGGTCAGTACAACAGCAAAACCATGAGTGTGATATCACTTTTATTCCCTGTTGAGTATTAATAGAGTATGATTTGTTTGTTTATTTAACCAGTTGTTTTGCTCCACCAACACATATGCTTCCACGCCTGGCATAAAATAGTTAATCACGTTTAATGGAGTTGACAACTGATAGTTATCGCTTGACAGTTAGCATAATTAGCAGTGGTAAAAATTGTTTAAAATTCTTATTTGTACCATGTAGACAAAAGGTGAGGAGAATAAAGTCGTGAGAAACTAACGAGATTTACTTTATATTTCTATTTATTCCCCTGTAGAATATCAGCTCCATTAACTTCCAGGTTCTAGGGTTAAATCCCAAATAGTGTTAAATGGAAAGCTAATGCGCTATGTAGGGTATGTACAATTCCTTTCACACAACAAGTTGTGCCCTTGGTCAAGGGTTAGAGAGAGATTTGGGATTGAGCCTGGTTTTAGGAGCTAGTTAGCTTTGTAGCTCACGTTAGCCATAAATAAAGCAACTGGACGTGATTCAGTACAATTAAGAAGCAATTACTAAGGAGACAGCATGATGTTACTGATGACAAGATGACAAAACAGTATCAGATGTGTGTTCTTGCTGAAAATGCTTCTGTGACTGGTTGTAAATGTTTTGGCAGGCAGCTGCTCTATCCTCAGTACTGTGGTACAGACCTTTTACCACCGAGTGATATAAAATAAAATATTTGACTAAATATATATACTTCATTATGGAGTTGGTCCCCTTTTTTACAGCACACGGTCATTGCCACAAAGTTGGAAGCAGAGCATTGTCCAAGATGTCTTGGTATACTGCAGCTTTAAGATTGCCCTTCAAGGGGATTGAAAGACCTGAATATAATAATTAACAGGTTGTGTCAAATACTTTTGTCCATGTAGGGTATAAACGCCCCAGCACATTTACTGTCTATTATCACAACTCGTGGAATGCCTTTCATGCAATCAGATTACTTGGTCAGAACTAACTGTTATGTAAACGAGATTAATTAGCGGGTTTTCTCCAGGTACTTCGGTTTCCTCCCACAGTCCAAAGACCTGCAGATTAGGCTAATTGGCAGACTACAGTGGTTCATAAATGGATGGATTCATATCTTTGAACTGTGCAGGAACATGATCCCTCCTTTTCTTTGCCACGAAACAAACTTAACATTATACTTAAGGATTTTGTGTAAAAAAAAAAAATAATTATTTGTTCAATCCTTCAAGACTACACAGCTGTCACAATTCTGTTCGTGGATAAATTCAAAATTCAAAAAGCTGAAAGTTCTATTAAGTGCTTATTTCAGTGCATAAAGTATATAAAGTATAAAACTAAATCTTGTAGTGTTTTGTTTTGTTGTTTTTTTCCCCACTGTATTCTGAATTTAGGGGAATTTTTTGAATGGGGTCTGATGAAAAGCAGGAGGGAGGTGGGGGAATACGTGTGTGTGTGTGTGTGTGTGTTTAAGGCGGTCTTTTACTTGCAAAGGAAAAAAAAGGGAAAGGAAAAGAAGGGGGGAAAACTGTTAGGACGAAATCATCATGTCGTATCCGTTATAAAAGCGCGCGCGTGTGTGTGTGTGATATGAAAGTCAGAAACATTTCTCCTTGTCCGGTATGTATTAAAACAACAAAAAACGAAAGAAAGAAGGAATAGAAAAGAAAAAAGGAAAGCAGTGCATGTAATGTTAAGCAGATGTATATAGGTGGGTTCACCTAAAGAGAGAGAGAGAGAAAGAGAGAGAGAGAGAAGGAGAGAGAGAGAGAGAGAGAAGGAGGGGGCGGGGGTGCGTGGACCTCACTGCCTATGGGACCTACAGGCACCCCGATAGGGCTCTTGTTTATTTTAGAACAAAAGAAAAAGGGGGATTATATTAGAATAAAAGGCCCGGTGCGTGTGCGGGAGCGCGACGGGCCTCTCTGACACTCTGTCCGCCGCCGCCTCGGGAAAACGGTGACTGAAACGCGGCGTGGCTTTGAACTCGAGTCCGGGGATTTCGCCGCGCTCCGGGCCTCCAGGTATGCGCGTTCACACAACGCCGCTTTTTCACACAACAGCAAACCTTTACTGACTAAACGGCTAGCCGAAAACACCACTGTGCATGTCTTTTTTCCCCATCCTGTACTGACCCATATTCTCAGGAAAAATAATAATGATAATAATAATAAAAAAACTAAAACAGCACAGCGATGACTAAACCTAGCTTAGCTGCATCAGCTTTATTTTTCATCATCATTACTCCCTTGTCTTTCCCTTGTTGTTATAACATGATCATGTAACAGTTAGTCAAAAACACGACGTTTTATTTGTTAATAAGGCGCTGTCTTGTTTTCTTTTATTAATACTATTACTGAGGAATTTAAAATATGTAGACATGTACACTGTCGATTCGGTTGAGTTGTAGCTGCATTGTATTTAGCGTCTGCACAATAAGCACAGTGATGCTAGCTAACCTGCTAATTAGCTAATAATGCTAACTTATGAGGAACAGTGTTGGGGTAGAGGATGGATGGAAGCAAGGAAGGGGCAATAATGGTAAAAAAGAGAGAGGGAAAAAAACAAGCCTAAAATTCTGAGGTAATTTTCAGAAAAAAAAACCCAAAACAAACAAACGCTTTAGCAATAAGGGGGTGTTACTGGAAATGGGGGGTAGTTTTAGCCAACTGTCAGGATTAGGAATGGGGTAATAGTGTGACAGGGCATTATTGAGAAATGGTTACTATTATCCAGTTAATTATTTATTTCCAGCTGAGGGAAGGCTTAGTATTGGAAAACGGTGTAAGTGGACAGTTATTGTTTTTACTATTATTATTAATTGTGTAGTATGTTTTAAGACATGCTAAAGGTGATGCATTACAAAGGGTATTTTGAGATGTACTGGGTAGTTTAGCTGCTTTAGTACAAGAGACTGTGCATAATCGAAATAAAAATAAAAAATACAGTGCTGTCCTATTAGTCAAGTGGCTTTTTTTTTCTCACTGAAATGAAACAAGGTTCCTCTGGGAACATGGTGCTACTTAACTACCAAACATACCTCAGAGACTACCTGAGACTAAAGGATTTGAAGCGCCGTATGTTCGAGCAATGTGAAAGCACTGTATCCGTGTTGGAATCTGGTCTAAACGCGATCCGTTTTCGAAGCAGGACACTGTTTAGAAGGCAGCATCATCATCATAATGGGTAATAGTAAGACCGGGCGTTATTGAAAACTTGTTTATTTTAAAATAAAATGCCGAAGGAATGGTTAGTGTTGAAAAACATAATAGTGTTGAGTCTAACATAACATTTTGTGATGTTTTATTATTAAATATTAAGTATGTTTTAAGACGATGGAAAGGTGGTTAATTACTAAGGGTATTTTAGGATGAACGAGGTCATTTAGTTGCTTTAGTTAAAGGTAGTACTAGAGAATGTGCATTAGAAGGAAAAAAAATACAGTGCTGTCCTACTGGTCAATAACCATTGTCAAAATTTGGTTGTTTTACAGCCAGTACAGTTCACACTGAAATTAAAGGTTCCTCTGGGAATGTGGTGCTACATTACAAACGTATCTCGGAACAGACAAAATTAGACTGCTTTTACACTACCAACAAATATGAGTTCCCTCAACGATGGTGTGCGGTTCGTTCGAGTAGTTTGAATTGTGCATTAGTGGGGGGAAAAATACAGTGCTGTCCTACTGGTTTAAGTGGCTATTTAATTTGTTTGTTTTTACCGTTTTCCAGCTGGTACAGTAAACACTAAAATAAAACAAGTTTCCGCTGGGAATGTGTTTCTACATAACAAACACTTGATGACGAAGTGCGGTACGTTCAAGTAGTGTGAACGCACCGCATCCGTGTTAGAAGCTGGTATGAACGGCTAACCTTTCCAAAACACGGGAGAAGCGGGACGTTGTTTAGAACACAACATCAGCGACATTGATGCATGTATCCCGGCAACATGCTGGCATTTCATCCTTGGAAATGCGTGGTCATGGATGATGACAGAGGAATGCAGGCGAGACAGGTGGTCTTGAGATTTTTCTCCACCATATTAATAATAATTTGTGTTTGTTGGTGGATCCGCAATCCAGCTAGGTATAGGTGTAATACCTGTATTGTATTGTATTGAGAGTGCATGGTACTCTTGACAATGCATTTCAACCCTGTGCGATTCCAGCTGTCTTTTAAGTTTATTACTTGAGATGGTCCAGAGTAAATCTTGTACTATAACAGAATGTGCAGGAGTGTGTTAGAGCAATGATTATTGATCCTTAGGTTTCCGGCCAAGAGTTCTCTCATTCCGTCACTACTTACTAATATAAATATAAGTAAAGATAAAGAAAGTAGGGTAACATGACGTGTATAGGAGCATTTAACAAAGTCTATTTACCCTTCAATAATTGCAGCTATTAACCTTCGTTTAAATAATCGTTTAAATAAAATCTGTTTTCGACCACAACAATTAGAAAATTGAGAAAATCTTTAAAAGTTTATAGAAGATTGATCCTCAGTGAAAAAAAGCTCTTGGCTATTGTCGTTCTAGTGCAGAATTACTGTAGCAGCAAGGCAGTAGCCATAAAGTAATCTGCATTGTATACCACACAATGGACACATGTCACGGGGCAGGTTCATGACTAATGACCCCATTAAAGTGCCAAAGCTGCTCATTAGGGCCTATGCTAATCAAATGCCCATTCTCTCTCTCTCCCTCTCTCATTTTCTACTTCATCATGTCTAAATTAACATTAATTCTTCAAGTCTGACTACTTAACTTTCCTTTATATTGCACGACTTTACAATATGAAGAGAGAAATTAGCTACGTTGCAATCAGTGACATTACAACAACACGAAATAAGGACTGGTGAGTTTGTGTGATGCATATAATTAATTATTTTAATTCAGCTGTTTAGGACTATGTTGTGAATAACCTTTGTTAGTTCATGTTTGTTTTAAGAGTAAATGCCATTGAAATCATTTAATGTTCAAACAAATGTCAATTATGTTGTTGTTAGATGCAGTTAATAATCTGTTAATATCTAACTAGTTTTTCTAAAAACAAACAAATTCTATTTACGAATAGTTAGGGAAACGGTACTAATTTTCTCTTTTTTTTTGTTTTTGTTTTAGATATCTTGCTTATAAATGATGGAGATAAAATGGACATAAGGACCATGCCAATCTTAAAGTTTGAAGATGTGGTAACGAAATCAGGCTGAGGATAATGACTGGGACGCTACTGGACTACGTAATGAGAGAACTCTAGTCCAAAACCATTTTTTTTTTTTAAATGTCAAATGTTTGTGCAAAGAAGACAACTAGGGACCAGTGATTTTTCTTTTTATTCCAATGAAGCTGAGGAGATGAATAGTGTTAAGCAGAAGATGAATGAACATACAAAGTATTAATCCTATAATAATAATAATAATAATAAGAAGAAGAAGAACATTAGAGGAATCTCACGCCATCCTGATGAGTAGTTTTGCTGATGGTTGTGTTTTGCTGCATGAACTTTAGTTATACTGAGATTAAAAAAATAATAATAATGGCTAAACTGACATACTATTGACTTCTTCAGCACAATGGAGAAAAATTAAAACCGCACTTTTGGTTACACTCCCCCCACCCCCCCAGCACTTGGCCTTTTTCTTGGCTAAGAATTCTCTGCTACTCATGTCATTTTTATTTTTTGCACAAGGAAATATCTAGTGCCAAGGTGGTATGACTACAAAGTGGAAATTATGACACCAGTTTATTTGAATGGATGTGACTGCTGCTAGGTTTGTCACCATCACATCCTTTGACTTTTACATCAAAAGATTTTTTCTTTTTTGGCTTTTTTGTCTTATTACTCTCTCCATTGCTGCTACAGTTGTGATTATTTTTACCAATCAGCTATAACCTCCTGTGCAAACTTTTTTTTTACACAATTTCAGCATTCTGTTTTGTTTTAACATTTTAAAATTCGTCTTAGTATTATTCAGTTGCTTACCAAAACACTAAAAATACAAAAGAAAAAAAAAAATGCAGAACTTTTCCAACAGTCCTGCGACTCTGCCCCCAGGATTTCCTAGTAGAGGTGGAAACTTGGTTGGTTCCCCATATCCACCCCACATATCAGATCCTCAGATATCCCCAAGGAGTATTGAAGATTATGCTGCCATGCAGCAATCGCAGTCTATCCTTCAAAGCCATGGGCAGCACCCACATCTGCGTGGGCAGCAACTCCCTGGACAGGCATCCCATATCCATGCCTATGGATCCAGGAGAGGTGCTGGAGAGCTACCACAGGCTACTGGAAGCAGTAGCAACTCTTACCGAAAGGATAGTATGGATTATTATTTTTCAGTGAGTGGCCGAGACAGGAACAGAAGAGGAGGAGGAGGTTTTGGAGCTGGGTTTGGGTACTCAAACATGGAATACCAGTACAGACATGTTTCTGGGTCCGGGCCATCGTCTGGCATAATGTCCCCTTACTCCATGGACTACAGCACCAGTGCTTCTACTGGTAGTGGCAGTGGTAATAGTAATAACAGTGGCAGTGGTTCATTTTCACCCACACAGCAATTTAGTTTGGCTCAGAATGCATCAATGCAGCCGGGTTCAGGTGGTGAAATGCACCAGCGTCAGCACAGCCAAAAATATCCGTCACACCAGGGGTTACATCAAGGTCATCGGGCCTATTCCCTGTCTGGGCACAGAATACCGTCCCACTTTGGGCACTACCCTTCTCTAAGTGTGCCCACAGCATCAGGTGGAATGTATAACTCTCCACCTCAAAGGTATGAGATAAGCAGTGCAAACATGGACTCCAAAATCAGCTCACCCACTCACTCCAGTCTAAATGCCACTCCAGGTCCTGCAGCTTCAACCAACTCTGGGCATCAAGAAAATGCAGGCCAGAACTACTCCTCTTCCGTCCATCCTCCTTATTCACCTCAGACTATTCTTCCCAAACATGCCGCTCGTCGCACTCCTCAGCACAATCTTGGAGCAGCCTTTGATGCCCCACTGAAGGTACAGCATGCACCTTCTAGCCTTGCACACCCTAAAAACCATCAATCAATAGTGTCATTAAGTCCTGCTGCACCACACCATGCCTCTCAGGACATTTCCAAATCTCCCATGCTGTCCCAAAACCAGCAGACACAAATTAATCAAAATTTTAGCCCAATTTCTAATCCATCTCCTGTTCAGTCAGCTGTTCACTCTCCCAGCTGCAGCTCTTCTTCTTCCCCACTGATGGGTGTTTCAGAAGGGCTGGGCAGTACTGCATCTTTGCACTCCTCAGTTTTAAATCCCCGCAGTAGTCACAGCCATATAAGGGCCCAAAGTACATTGCCGCAGCTTAGCCCAACTCCTAGTTCTAATAGTAGTATTAGTAGTTGTGGTAGTGTAGTGAGCTCTGCTGTTAATCAGACTAGAACAGGAATGGGGCTTCGGGGTGGACAACGGGAGGAAACCTCATCCCTGTACTCACAAGACAGGCTCTCGCAAGACCCTGGACTAAACAGTCTAAATGCTCTCTCATCCCAAGTGGCTAATTTGCCCAACACAGTACAAAACACGATGTTAACAGACACTGTGCTCTCTCAGAAGAAAAGAAGAGATGGTACAACTCAACCTCACTTACAGCAGACAGGGAGTAATCAGCAGAAACAAAGAAATGCTACTGCTGCTGGTCGAAGCACAGCAAATGAGGAGAGTGGAGATGTTGGGGCATCTGAGCCAGAGGAGGCAAGTAAGAATCACAGTGACCATTCAGAACATGAAGAGGTGAGACAACCAGACAAATTTAGCACTGATTCTAAACCCACTAACTACTACTCGGCAACCCTGAATCAGACAAAGACTCAAACAGGACAGAGTCATCCTGGTCGGCATCCACAAACGGATGAAAGAGTTACAGAGGGGTCTGTCAAACCATTATTTAGTCAAGGTGCAAAACCTTTTTTACAGATTAAGGCATCAGAAACCCAAAATCTATCATCCTTGTCTCCACCTTCGGTTCTTACAGAGCCAAGCCCAAATGCATCTTCTTGTGCACCTGTTCCCTCAGCCTCATCATCGGCTCCATCCTCTCCAACTCATTCTGTACAGTCAAATTGTGTAATTGAACCTGATCTTGGTCACAGTGATGAAAAAACTGGACTTAAGGAGAAAAATACTTCAACTACGAAGGATGAAATAACCACAGTTAAACATGAAGAGCCTTGTCATCAAGAAATGGATAATGGAAAAAATACTCAGACCTTGGCCACTGTAAAAGTGGAACAACCAGGTCCAGCAGAACAAAATGAGAATGAGAAGGAAAACAAGAAAAACACTCAGCATTTTCTTAATAGAACTTTAAACACTCCAGAACAGTCCAATGCTGGTGTTGGTGTTATTGTTTCTACACGCTCTGAACAAAGTCCTGAAAGACTTAAGCAAACAGAGGTTACATCTCAACAGGGCACTTCGTCGGGCAAAATAAGCTATTCTGAGGAAAAACATTCCATAAATGCATTTAGGGATTCTGCGAGTCAAAATGGAGAGGGGGATATGGGTATGGAAACATTCACAGCACACTATGATGTTTCCCTTAAAACTGAGTTTGGGCAAAACATGTCTTCAAATCACTGTCAATCTGGTTCTTTTAAGTATTGCAATCCAGAAATGCCATACAACGCTTGCATGGGTGCAAAGAACAAGGTCCGAGCTGGACCAGGGATAGGTGCAAACCGATACCAAGACTACCATCAGTCACATTCAAACTTTGGTTATTTGTCTAGAAAAGATGTTAGTGTTTTAGGAGTTACGGGAAAAAGCGGAATAGGTTTGAGAGGTCAGGATAGTAATTCGCAGTTGCAGCAGCCATATCCCAGTCTTTTACAAGAAGTCCTCCAAGGCCATCACTTAGATCGGCGCTATTGCCGTCCTGAACAAACATCTGGTAGTCCTCATCAACCTCAAAATATGTCCCAGCATCATTACCATACTAGATTCCCCTACTGTGTGACTGATAACTTGAGGCCACATGGAATGGACCAGTCAGCAATTGGTAGTGCCAATATTCATCAACAAATTACCACAGTAAAGCATTACTCTCAAAATCATGGACCAGACCATGATGTAGGCCTTGGTCTTCTTCATCCCTCTTGGGATTCTAAAACACAAAGGTCTAAGGGGGATCAAGGAACTTCATCAGAGAAGGGCACAGTAACTGTGTCTCCCAGCGATCCCACCCATATACAGCAGCTATCGGATACTTCAACAGTAACTCCTCCTACACACATTAACTTGGCAGACTATTCTTTGCCCCACAGAAAAAACACAGGTTTGGCCACTCCACCTTCTGCTGTCCAGCAGTTGCTTTTACAAGAATCTGACCAAGAATTGTCTCGTAATGCTGACTCCTTAAATCAGACCCAATCCCAGATGTCCATATCTTCAGAAAGGCGCTCTGTAATCTGTGATGTATCTCCATCACGGCGGACCACTTTAGAGAAGGAAAGAACACACAGTGGGACCTCTGGATCCTCAGTCATTCAGCATCCCTCCTCATCCTCTATATTGAGTGACCAAGGGTGCACTAATGTGGATGTAAAAGATGAATTGGAAAAAACTCCTAAGATAAATCCCAAAGAGTGTGGAAAGCAACTTGGCGATGGTCACAGTGTGATCTTACCTAAGGACAAGCCTAGTAAGTCCTTGCATGCACCAATAGAAATTAATTCTGACTTGCATAGACAAAGTGGTGCAAAAGGGATTATAGATTCCTCGAACAACGCCTTATATCACTCAAAAATTTCCTCTAATCCCCTATCATCACCACCTAGATGCAAGCCTTATTCCCAGCCTGTTGATGGAACATCTCCTGGTTTTCCTGCTTATGGTTTTAGTGATGCAGTGGATGGGACCAAAACAAATACTCACATCCCTTCTCCAAATTCATTACATTCACTATCATCTCCAAGTCATATCTCACCGTCGGTAAACAAATTACAAGCCTATTCCCACCATGTTTCTCTTCAACACACACATGGCATCAGCGAGCGATTTGACTGGTCAACCAGCAGTAATAGAAATAAAGATGTTTCCATCCATCACAACTCTACCCAAAACCCTGACCAAAAGTTGGCAAGACAACACTCATACCCTGGCTCTCAATATGATGTGAAAATGTGGGAGTCCTATGCTGAAAGAGAAGGGACGGGAAACCAGCAGCTACTGTCTTTGACTTCTTCTCACAAGGCAGTTGACAACGTACCAATTAGTTTTCCCAAGCCCCTGGAGGCAGGAAATACCGAAGATTCAACAAAGTCATTCCATCCACCTCCAGCTGCTGGTTCAGGCAGCAGCAATATTAATCCAAGTGTTCTCCAAGGACAGCGGCAAGGCAAAATTGGGGGGTCAGCAGAAACTAACCCATTAATGATGAGGAGGAGAGTTCGCTCTTTCATTTCTCCAATTCCTGCCAAAAGGCAATATCAGGATTTTTCTGGCAACAGGGGTGTGACATCTCACCACTCACCGGTAGCCCATTCTGAATCTAGACCCTTAAATGACAATGATTCATGCAGTGCAGACTCTCGTCCTAAGCTAGCTTCTCCCAACACAGCGTTTCATTCTCCAAGTGCTAACTCGCCCCCACAGGCTAAAACTAAATTTCTACCACCAAGAAAAGGACGGGGATTAAAACTAGAGGCAATAGTTCAGAAAATTACTCCAAACAAAAAAGCTAATTACAGTAATAGCCACACAGATGCTGACTTTTCAGAGGTATCACGTTACAGTTCTGAAATACCTGATTCAGAGATTGGAGCACCCTTCTCTAATGTCCCTCATAGAGAAAGTGGTTGTTTACCTTACCTTGATGAAGGTCACTCATTGGATGATCTTTTGCCCTACAGAGCAGAAGATGCCTATTCTTGTGATTCTCAAGTTCTTAAACAGGGTGTGACTGGGTCTACTGGTGCCACCCTGAGAAATATCCCAACCGACTTTGACTTTGGATTAGGTGCTGCTGGATCTTCAGGCCCTGGGGCTGATGAAGTTGATAAGGATGAATTTACATTATTAGGACCCCTTCCCCCACCACCTCCACTGCCTCGTCCTGTGCAAGGTTCTCCTCCTCCGTCCTCATCTGCATTGTCTGATATACAACAATTCACTAACACCTATCAGCAGCTGGAAACGAGACGAGGTGAGCAGTCTGCTGCGAACCTACTGAGGCAGAAACTTCAGGAGACTGGTATGGGCTTTGAGGATTATCCTGGAGGGGATTTTTATGGAGCAACCCCACCCCATGGTCAAAGTCCAGGACACCACCTACTCTCCAGACCTCCACAATGTGAATTAGCCTCACCTAGAACAGCAGCATCAGATGCCAAACTACAAGAGAACTTTGTTCCCAAAGGTTATTTCCCTTCAGGCAAAAAGAAGGGGCGACCAGTAGGAAGTGTGAATAAGCAAAAACGTGTGCAAGTACAGAGTACCACTTCCAATGTAATGTCAGCTCCTCATACTCCTCCTGCTGGTTCTCTTGCTGCTACTCCTCAATCAGCATCAAATTCCAGCATGGCAGGAGAAACAGTTATACCACCAACTTTACCTGAACAGAAACCTTGTCCCTCGCTAGATGTTGCTACGGAGAGCCAACCAGTAAAGGTGGAGATAGAGGGTGAGGATAACCAGCCAGATTTGGATGTAAAACCTATAAAACACAGGCAGAGAAAGGGAAAAGAGGGAAATGAAGGTGCTCCCTCAAAAAGCAGACAGTGGAGGAAAGGTAGAGGTATGACCTCTAAAGAAGAGCTGGATCCTCAGAATGTTGCTGTGGGAAATGCAGGGACTTTGCAAGGTACTAGGAAAAATGTTTTCTCACCATATGTACATGTTGAAAGGAAGATAACTGAGATTGGAGCTGTGTGTATGGTAGTAAATTCTGAAGATGAGAAATCCAAAGCAGGAGGCAAAAATAGTAGTTCTGGTGGTGATGGCCTATCGACTGTTTCTTTGATATCTCAGATGGTCAGAAAAGAGAGGGAAATTGAAAGGATGCAGGAAAAAGGAATTGATGAGCCGACTGATTCAGTCATGCAGTCAGGAAAGTCTCTTCCCTTAACTGGATATGTCCTACCAGGCCCCGTGATATCTGAGACTGGGCACACAGGTCGTTTGCTGTGCTGCCTCTGCCAAAAATGGGCAAATTATAAAAATCTTGGGGATCTCTATGGCCCCTTCTACCCGGCTGATTATGCTGCCAAATTCCCGAAGAACCAGCCCCAAATTCGGCAGATCTTGTCAAACACCCCTGGGGCAGGTAATGCAGGGTCGAATCCATCTTCTGTATCAACAGAATTAACTGTCCCAGATATTCAGTCTGTTCCAGATATCAGTTCAGCAGACACTAGTTGTTCAGTGAGTCAAACTACAAACCCAGTATCGCCTGCAGTAAGTGAAAACCTTCCTTGTCTCAGTACAGCTACCAAGGCAATGGAGCAAAACTGGAATCTGATACCAGAAGGGGCATTAATTACTTTAGACCCACCTGAACTAGAGAACGAACTGACCGAAATAAGGCAACAGAAAGCAGAGGATGTGCAGCAGCGACCACAGCATCGAAAGCTGACTTCCCATCCACGGTTCAAGAGAAGACACAAGTCTAGTGAGGATATGCCCCGCACAATTCCAATTAACAGCAAAGCTTCACTGCCTTTCCAGCCTCCACCACCCAGCCTTGATTCCTTGGGACCTTTGGCTCAACTTGCTCAGCTCCCATTGGTACCCTTGGATCCAAAGGAACTTTGGGTCCATGAGAGTTGCATTGTCTGGACAAGTGGTGTTTACCTGGTCAATGGGAGATTGTATGGCCTCCAGGAGGCGATCGATGGTGCCAGAGACACAGTGAGTTAAAGTCCTGTTTTATCTATATGCTTTCCATGGTTAATTCAAGAAATGCAGCTGGCCTCGTCTGTCACGTTACCCTCTAATAATCAAAATAGATCGTACACTCTGTACTAATTTTAATTATAAGTAATTTGGGTTAAAACATAAGAACATAAAAAATGAGAGACACATTAGCTATAATTAGGTCTTTACTGTTTTTACTGTTTTACAGAATGAAAATGATTTTCCATTGAAACAAATGGGCAGCTGTAGTTTAACTGTAATTAGATACCAATTAAATAGCATGTTTCATACACTTTCCATATGAGTATTGACCCTGTATACTGAAGACCATATCTCCTGTTTATCTTTGTCAGAACTGTTCTCATTGTGAAATGGCTGGTTCCACTTTGGGTTGCTATAGTAAAGGCTGCACACTGAGGTATCATTACATGTGTGCTGTGGAGGCAGGTGAGGCATGTCTTTTCTTTTCTTCAATATGTGTATTCAAGCCAAGATACATTACACAACATTTTATAATTTTTATGTATTTACGAACAAAAAGCAGGTATTGCGTGTTTCCTGAGTACTACTTTGGTCAGCATAATGTTTAAGGTAGCAGCATTAGTGTGTTTTTGTGTAGTAATATATCCTGTCAATTTCCTGCCCATTGTTACAAGAGGTAAATTAGGTGTGGAATAATTTTTTCCTGTTACAAATAATGAGGCAACTCACGAAAGCATTATGGTACACAATTAGATTTCCAGATTAAGAGGCAGAAAATCAAGGGCTGCATATTTGTCTGCCAGTCATAGACATATCAGTAGAATAGCACACACAGTTATATTGCTAATACGTCATGCAACCCTGTAATCCTTGCATTAAACATCAACACTGCTGTTAGATTCCTCATTCTTTTTAAAGAAACATATACTTAAACGAACTGGACTTAATTTTGTTTCTCTTTTAAGACTGCTTTCTAAATGAAGATAATTTCTCCTTGAGGTGTCCAAAGCACAAGGTAAGAACAATATCTTGTCTTTTTGCATAAAAGCAGATTGACCTTTATGTATTGCATATATTACACACACCCATCAGCCATAATATTAAAACTACTGACAGCACAGTTAAATAAGCCTATGGTTATTGCTCGACTAGGCGCTTTAATTGCACTATGGTCCTTGTCCCAATATACAAGCACGTCAGGGCAGTTGATTTATTGGCTGAATTATGTCTGACTCCGGTACAGTAGGTGGCAGTATGACCTGTTTCAAGAAATTGGTTAGCATGTTTTTCCTGTACTTAGTGGGTTCCCTCTGGATACTCCTGTTTCCTCTCATAGACCCCAGTCATGCAGATTAGGCTAATTGCCATTTATAAATACCTTGTAGTATATTAGTGAGTGTATGTGCCCTACGATGTATTGGCACCCTGGTCAGGGTGTACCCCGCCTAGTAGGGATGCACGATTCCTGACAAAATGTGAAAACAAAAATGTTTGTTTTTTTCTCTTCCAACAAAAAACATTGATTGCACAGTGTTGTCTGCACAGGACTCATAAATAAAAGTCACCTATAACTATGTTAAATATGTGAAAATTTTTTAAACATTTAGAATATTAACAATAATACTTTACAAAAAATACCTAATTAAATTTTATTTGTATAATGCTTTTAACAATTGCCATTGTCACAAAGCAGCTTTACACAATCAAAATAATTATTTAAGATTGTATGGAATGTGAATGTGTATGAATCAAAATGGTCAGATAATCCCTGGTGAGCAAGCCGAGGGCGACAGTGGCAAGGAAAAACTCCCTGAGATGGTAATAGGAAGAAACCTTGAGAGAAACCAGACTCAACAGGGAACCCATCCTTATTTGGGTGAAACAGAAGGCAGGAATTGATCTGCATTCATACTGTGTGTTAGGTGGCAGGCAGTTCAGTTTAAACCGTTGATGTTAATTGATGTTAATATGGAGGTCAGGTAGTTATTGGAGGCTCAGGTAGACTTTTAGGAAATTCCAGTTCTGAATTATCGAGCAACTGCACCCAAGTCAAGTCCTCAGAGAAACAGCTGTCAACACCAGTCGAGGCCTAAACAGTCTTCATGGTAGAGTAAAACCATCCCCAGACACCAAGTGCATCCCAAAGGCACACACGTGAACAACATGTGTAGCTCGACAGAGAGGGGGAGAGAGGGAAGAGAGAAAGGGGGAGAGCAGTAGAGGAGAGATAACAGTTAGGTATGGTCGAAGCCACAAAATGTATTATAAGTGTAGAGTGGAAGCAGAGATTCCAGCAGGACTAACTATAACAGCATAACTAAAAGGTAGAGCCAGAAGGAAACATGCATGAGAGCTCCCTGAGATGTAAAGCAAACCATCACTTCACCATCAACAAACCTGAATGATCAATGAGAGTGGGAAAGACAGCATCTATACATACCAGTTCACCTAATACTCTGTCCATGAGTTGCCCAGATCTGCTATTTTACCCAAGAAAAATCTATTTATAAAAATGCTAGATTAAATAAATAGGTTTTTAGATTAGACCTAAACACTAGGCTGTCTGAGTCCCGAACACGATTTGGAAGGCTATTCCATAACTTTGGGGCTTTGTAAGAAAAAGCATTGCCCCCAGCTGTCGTTTTCATAATACTGACAAGCAGCCTGCATCCTTTGATCGAAGTAGGCGTGGCGAATCGTAAGACACTAGCAGTTCACTCAGATACTGCGAGACCATTTAATGCTTTATAGGTCAAGTAGTATTTTAAAATCAATGCGAAATTTTACAGTGAATGAAGTGAAGATAGGATAGGTGTGATGTGCTTGTATCTTCTGGTTCTAGTGAGGACTTTCACTGCTGCATTCTGGACTAGCTGAAGCTTGTTTATGCACCTAGTTGAACAACCAGAAAGTAAGGCATTACAATAGTCCAACCTAAAGGTGATAAACGATGCAGAAAAACTAGTTCATGCGTTTAGCGACAATATATTCCTTATCTTGGCAATATTCCTGAGGTAAAAGAATGCTATTCTGGTAATATTATCTACATGAGCTTCAAATAAAAGGCTGGAATTTATAATCACACCAAGGTCTTTTACTGTTGCACTTGATGAAACAGAAAGGCCATCTAAACTTCTGTCTTGTCAGGATTAAGCAGAAGGAAGTTATTTAGCACCCAATCTTATGTCCTGCACACATTGCTCAACTTAAGTAAGCTCAGTAAGCTGTTTTTTTCTCAACTGGTTTTGTTGAGCATATACAGTAACTGTATGTTGTCAGCATAACAATAAAAACTAATACCATGCTTAAAGATTATGTTGCCCAGAGAACCCATGTAATGGGATAAAGGCAGTGAGCCTTAAACTGAACCCTGTGGAACACCAAACTCCATTAGAGAAAATGCAGAATAATCACCATTTAAGTCTACATACTGATAACAATGGGTAAATTAGGATCTGAGCCAGGAGAGGGCTGTACCGTTAATTCCTACCACATTTTCTAATCTGTGAGAAAGAATACTATGATCATTGGTGTCAAAAGCTGCACTGAGGTCGAGTAATACACGCATTGATCAGAAGCCAATATAAGGTCATTTACTACTTTAAGTAGATAAGAGTATCAGCGAGAATTAAAGGAAAGGTGTACAGTGGTGAGACCAGCGATGCTCTACGGCTTAGAGACAGTGGCACTGAAGAAAAGACGGGAGGCAGATTTGGAGGAAGCAGAGCTGAAGGACAAGGATGGATAGGATCAAGAATGAGTTCATCAGAGGGACAACCCATGTTGGATGTTTTAGAGATGTTCAGAGGAGAGCTGGTGAGTATATCGGTAGAAGGATGCTGAGGCTACACTGCTAGGCTACAGAGAAGCAGCACTGGACTGTTGCTCAGTGGTCCAAAGTACTTTTTTTGGATGAAAGAAATTTTTTTTTGCCAGAGTCTGGAGGAAGACTGGGGAGAGGGAAATGCCAAAATGCCTGAAGTCCAGTGTCAAGTACCCACAGTCAGTGATGGTCTGGTCACTGACATGGTGCCATGTCAGCTGCTGGTGTTGGTCCACTGTGTTTTATCAAGGGCAGGGTCAATGCAGCTAGCTATCAGGACATTTTGGAGCACTTTATGCTTCCATCTGCTGAAAAGCTTTATGGAGATGAAGATTTCATTTTTCAGCACGACCTGGCACCTGCTCACAGTGCCAAAACCACTGGTAAATGGTTTACTGACCATGGTATTACTGTATTCAATTGGCCTGCCAACTCTCCTGACCTGAACCCCATAGAGAATCTGTGGGATATTGTGAAGAGAAAGTTGAGAGACGCAAGACCCAACACTATGGATGAGCTTAAGGCCGCTATCGAAGCATCCTGGGCCTCCATAACACCTCAGCAGTGCCACAGGCTGATTGCATCCATGCCACCATGTAATGAATCTGAAATATATGAAAGTCTAATGTTTATCAGTACATTACAGAAAATAAAGAACTTTATCACAATATGCTAATTTTTGAGAAGGACCGGTAAATGCTGTTCTGAGTGTCTTCTCTAAATGGATTCTCAAAATAAATATTATAATCTCCAGCAATTAACGCTTTGTCTACAGAAACGACTAGGTTTTAGAGGGAATCTGCAAATTCACAAAGATAATTGGTGTAATCGACTGAACTTTTAGTTCTCCTTTTATGTTACTATAGAGAACTTTAAATACATTAATATTTGTGTATAGTATTTTTTGTACAATTTTTAAGTTTCAAGTTTTATTGTCATATTCAGATAACAATGAGGCATCATTACCGTAATGAAATTCTTAGACCAGTGTTCCCCAACTTTACATAAACAATATATATATAAAAATATAAGAAAAGGAGAAAAGAAAAGAGGGGAAAAAAAACATTTCAAAGGGATTTGTATGTGCAAGTAAGCTAAAGATAATTTAGTATTTACATATAACAGTGCAAGATGCAATGAAGTATTTTGAATATATATTTAAAGTGGAATTGTTTAAAATGACATTGTTAAGAGTCCAGTAGTTGTGGTGAGTGTATATTGCTGTGTGCAGAATGTCAGCAGTTCAGAAGCCTTATGGCTTGTGGATAGAAACTGTCTCTGTATCTGCTGGTGCGGGTCTTGCCCCGCTTGCCCGACGTCAGGAGCGTGAAAAATCTGTGGCTGGGATCAGAGAGGATCCGCTGCGTCCTCCTCCTATAGCGCTGTCTGTAGAGGTCCTGCATGGCTGGCAATTCAGTCCTGTTGATGCGCTGTGCTAATCTCACCACCCTCTGCAGAGCTTTGCGATCGAAAGCATTACAGCTGCCATTCCAGGTGGTGATACAGCCAGACAGGATACTCTTGATGGTGCATTGATAGAAGTTTGTGAGTATCCTGGGGTCCATGCCGATCCTTTTCTGGCGCCGCAGGAAGAAGAGCCGCTGTCTTGCTGCTTTAGTGATCACACCCATGTAATGTGACCAACTCAGATCCTCGCTGATATTGATGCCCAGGAATCTGAAGCAGCTGACACTCTCCACCTCTGCTACCTCGATGTGGATGGGGGTGTGGCTTCTTCCCTGCAGTCTCCTGTGGTCTACGATGAGCTCCTTATTCTTGCTGACATTGAGCAGCAGGTTGTTGTTGTGGCACCATGATGTCAGGGCACTCACCTCTGCCCTGTATGCCGACTCATCTTCATCAGAAATGCAGCCGATTGTGGTGTTATCTGCAAATTTGATGATGATGTTGGAGCTATATGTTGCTGTACAGTCGTGGGTGAACAGGGTGTACAGTAGGCGGCTGAGCACACATCCCTGAGGGACACCGGTGCTGAGTGTCCGTAAGGATGAGGTGATGTTGCTGATCCGAACCACCTGAGGTCTGTCTGTCAGGAAGTCCTAGGATACAGCTGCACAGGGAGGAACTGATGCTCGGGTCGCGGAGTTTCGTGACCAGTCTGGGTGGTATGATGGTGTTGAAAGCAGAGCTATAATCAATGAACAGCATCCACATGTATGTGTTCCTCTGGTCCAGGTGGGAGAGGGCAGTGTGAAGTGCAATTGCTATTGCATCAACAGTAGATCTTTTTGGCCTGTAGGCAAACTGGAGCGGATCGAGTGAAGCAGGAAGTAAGGATGTGATGTGAGCTTTCACTATGCGCTCAAAGCACTTCATGGCAACGGAGGTGAGTGCTACTGGGCAAAGTCATTTAGGCAGCTCACATTCATTTTCTTAGGGACCGGGATGATGGTGGTCCTCTTAAAACATGTTGGGACAGCAGACTGGTGCAGGGAAAGGTTAAAAATGTCTGTGAAGACATCCGCTAGCTCGCAGGCGCATGCTTTAAAGACACAACCTGGGATATTGTCTGGTCCAGGAGCTTTCCGTGTGTTTACTTTCCTGAAGTATTTACACACGTCTGCCTGAGATATCTGAAGAGGGCAGCTGTCCTCTTCCAGTGAAAGCTCCTGAGTTAGGTGGTTATCAAAGCGTGCATAGAAGGTGTTTAGCTCATCAGGTAGAAAAGCAGTTACCTTCCCCATTCTGCAGCTCTTCCCCTGTAGTCTGTGATGGTCTTCAGTCCACTCCACATGTTCCTGATGTTAGAGTTGCTATAGCAGGATTCCACCTTTTCTCTGTACTGTCCCTTGGCAGTTTTTTTTGTTTTTTTGAGTGCATACCGGGATGATTTGTACTCACTTGGGTCTCTGGATTTAAAAGCTGCAGTCCGCGCTCTGAGCACTGCGCAGACCTCTCCGGTAACCCATGTCTTCTGGTTGTTCTCAAGATGTTCTCACCACGTGTTGGAAAGTTTACATGCTGGTAAAACTTCAGCAAAACTTTCTTTATGCTGGCTTTATTAAAATTGCCAGCCACGATAAAAGCAGCCTCCGGGTGTAACGTTTCCTGCCGGTCGATAACATCAAACAGTTCATCCAGTGCGCGCGTGATGTCGGTGTGTGTGGGTATAAACAGCAGTACAGAATATCGCCGAAAACTCCCTGGGCAGATAAAAAGGTCTGCATCTGACCATGAGATGTTCAAGATCAGGAGAGCACCCCGATTAAACTTCCTGTACATCAGTACACCACAATTTGTTGGTCATTACACACAGGCCACCTCCCCTGCATTTACCCGAGTATATTGTTTTATCCCAGCGGTGAATGGAAAGTTCCTCAGGGACAATGGCCGAGTCGGGGACGGAAGGGTCCAGCCATGTCTCTGTAAAAACAAAGACGTTGCAGTTCTTAATGTCCCTATGAAAGGTTATCCTGTCTCTTAGTTCATTCTGCTTGTTTTCCAAAGACTGGACGTTTGCTAGAAGAATGCTGGGAAAAGCAGTTACCTCGATTAACTTGGCCTCTTCTGAGACTATGAGCTATACTACAAGAAATGAGAGCAGCAATTTCCCGAGTAGGATGGACCCACCCTAACAGGCCAGATTTGCCCTCAAAGTTCTTCCAATTGTCTATGAAGTCCACATTATTTTCGGAGCACCACCTGGACATCCAGCAGTCCAGCGACCATAACCTGCTGTAAGCTATGTCGCCACTTGGGATGGGGCCAGAGCATACCACTTCATCGGACATCGCCTTCACTAGTTCAAACATCTCTGTAAAGTTACCCCTGATAACCTCTGACTAACAAAGGCGTATATCATTAGCTCCAGCATGTACCACTATCTTTGAGAACCTGTGCTGTCCTAGAGCTCTAAGATTACCTGCTATGTCCGGTGCTCTGGCTCCCGGTATACACCTAACATCTGCCGCTGGCACCCCCAAAGGCCTAGCTAATTTTGCGTGCCTAAGTATAGAGGTTTCTCAGCAGGTGCGTCACTGAGGAGAGCAAACCTGTTGGACACATGAAGCGTAGAGGGCTCTAATGCCGGAGTCGGGGGCTGGTTATTTCCGTTTGCGGCACCAGACTTTCCACTAAGGGAATAACGCTGCTCTTGTGCTCTCCAACCTTCTCTAAAGTCTGGATGTGCTCCTCTAACGCTAATATCTTCTCCGTCAAAGTTCTCACTAACACACACCTATTACAAATAAAATTACCACTAACGATGAAGGAAGAATGTCTAAACATCCTGTACTGTACACACTATACAAGCTAAATATTGTCCATTATATCGTACCTGAGTCGGAGTTTAGTTTATTTGGAGCTAAATTCCTTTTATTGTTCTTAGATGAAGAAATTCTCCAAAAAACGGAAAAAGCCGAAGCCCAATAGTATTAAAAATGTAAAAACTAGTTGCTATTAATATTATTATTGTATAAAGGGAAAATCTTTATAATTTAAACGCTAATATAAACACGAAACTTTCGCTGCAACGATACAAAAACAGGAAGCTACAACACCAACAGGAAGCCTCTTAATCCTAATAATAATACTAATAAGTGGTATTTGTGCATTTTGGACACTCGGACAACTACCGACCAACTAATAATTATTATTTAAATAAAATAATAAATATAAGGTAAATGTAACAGTTAAATGATTTATTAAATACATAGTTTACGGTGTAGAATTTATTGTTGCCAGAGGGTTTATTGCTCAATCTTAACACACCTACAGTAAACTCGTCTGTAGCTGTGTGTATGTGAGAGACATTTACCATATGTTGATAAAAATAACACCAATGCATATTCAACTTATGCCATGATAAACACAAGAACCGAAGAAATTGCAACATCTCTATCTCACCTATATGGTTTCACGTGGTGGCTATAACTAAGTTATTATTAGTGTTTTGTGTTACACTGTTTGAGTAAAACCAGTGACCTCGACTGATACAGCAATCCAGGATTGTTGTCAAGTAAATAAGTATACTCGCGAATGCAGGGAAACACATCCAAGTGAATCGCTGTCATTCAGAAATGAGATCGCATGTGTGTGAAACAACTTTGTAATTATTTTTTTATTAATCGTGCTGCTCTACCGCTTAATGCCCCTGTCACCTTGTATAGCAGGGGTACTGAGCTAAAAATGTAAGAAGATCCTGTCATTAATTTTTTTTTTTTGAGCTGAAATCTAATGTTTGTGTTAAGATTTAGATCTCTATATACATTTATTCTAAGTCGATAAAAAACAAGCCATTTAAAATTCCTTGAGCATTTAAGTAATATTTGTCAACTGTCAGCTACAATGTCCTTCTATATTTTCTTCTGTGAAATATAGAAGCAATTGTTTAAAAAAAGAGCTCAAAAAATAAAGATGAAAGGACTCTGGTTGCTCTGTCACTCTGGGCACTCAGTTTGGTTATTTTACACACCCCCACTTTATACTTCTGCTGGTATGACTGTACTAATAACCTGTGTTTTATTCCATTGTGCTTCACATTACTATTTTTTATTATCACCATGGTTTCATAATGTATAAGACTTTTTTTTTTTTTTTTTTTTTTTTTTATAAATCCTGCAGGAAAACTCTACATTTCTTGTCTTGGACTAAGACATTCTGTCGGTTCTGTTTCTTCCAAACACTCTGTCTATACGTGGTAAATTATAGCATTGATTGGCTCTGTTGAGTCATGCATATAGCCAAGCCCACCTCGAGGAAAAGGTGCTAGATTACTGATTATATTAATTATTCTTATTTGCCATAAAAGCGCATCAGGGTTGGGACAGATTCGAACCATGTGTGTGATTTAGTGATGCCTGCTGTATGGAGCAGGCTATAAAAAGTGAGAGAGATGCACATCATGCACACTGCACTGCCGTATAGTTAGTGGCTTCTTCAGCTGTTATGCATTTTGTTCGACTTCTCGGGGCAGGAACAGTGGAGCATGCTTAGCATGCCTAGGCCGATTTGTTTGTCTGATTGAGTCATACATGTCACTGGCTCTTGACTGGCTCTTGACTCCCAAATGCATTGTTCGGTTCGAGGTCTTAACTCGGTCGCCAATTTTCCTAGATCTCAATCTGATTGGACATCTGTGGGACAAGAAGTCTGATCCACCTTGCAGCTTGCAGGACTTAAATTATCTCCGTCTAATGTTTTGGTGCAAGTGACCAAAGCAAACTTTCAGAGCTTACGGGTTCCAGCCTTCAATGTCTCAGTGCTGTTTTGATTGGTAGCACAAGGGGAATTACACAATAGTAGGCAGGTGGTTTTAATGTAATGGCTGATCTTTGTGTGTGTGTGTGTGAGAGATTTCTTTATTTATTAAATAATTATTTCTGTTTAGTTTCCTCAAAACGGTAGGCCAGCCAAACCTGCAGCTGCAAACCAGGAACAGTCAGAAAGAGGCTGAAGACACTACGCACACAATCATCAAATGTTAGTACAACTTTAAATCTTCTTAATCATTTTTTTTTTTTGTGAGTTAATGTTATTTTTTTAATTAATATTGCTAAATAAAGACCCAAGTGTTACCTCTTCTATATTTCATTACCTGAGATTGAACTAGTTCCCTGGCACGGTGCTGGAATTCCTGTGCAAGGTTGTTTTAGATTTGAAAATAGATTGTAATGTGTTTGTGACAGCAAGCGTACAGTCATGATACATTAAAACCCAGTCATGTTTTCAGGACCCAGAAAAGCTAAAAGTACTGAAAAAACAAGTTTTTAATCAACATTTTGTGTTTTGCTTGAGTGTCTGTGTGTAATGAGCTTTGTGTATGTACACTTTTTACACAATAATCATATTAAATAAAAATGTAGCAAAACCAGCACATGACAATTTACAGTATTAGAGTATAAACGCTGAATGTTTTTGTAATCCTTTACTTAAAAAAGCGTACCAGCGATCAAGCTTAAAAAGATGCTATAAAGTAATTAATTAAAATATATATTTTTTTATTATATTAAAGTTAGTTCATTTTATAGAGAAAGTCTTCACCAAGAAAATATTACTTTGCTTCTTGTTTGCTAAAATAAGTGACATTCCAACTCTGAAACCCATGTATTACATCACACAGACCTATGCTTACATTGAAGATCAAATAATTAGTACACTTGTTCATTTTCAATTAACTAATTCCTTCCATTTATGAGCCCATTTATTTGCTTGAACTTGTCAGACGCAGTTTTTTTTTTTGGCACCAAGCCCTGAGCTCAACCTGTTTTCCAGGGTTTACTTTTGTGTGTTTGACATAAGAGCTGAAATGTACTTGTCATGAGTGCGGTTGTTCACATAATTGCCCTATATATGATGCAAGTTACCTGAGTTTTTCGCACACAGGAGAATTCTGTCAGATAAAGTAAACAAACATGGTTACACTTGAGGAGTGTAGCCTCCATGTTAACCTTTAAGAAAGTACTTCCCTCCTGCCAGCTCTTTTGACATGCATGTCTGTGACTGTGTAGTGATGGGTAGAGTAATTGCAGACCTGATCACACAACTTCACATGCTTGCTGACTACACCAGCCCTACGGTTAACATTGTGGGCACGCTATGTTAAGTTCTGAGGATATCCGCAAACTACGCACCAAATGAAGGCAGTATACGTGATTGGCCATCATTCTTGAATTTACACAAAGTTAAAAGCAAGTATATTTCTGCCCTAAGGAGAAAGAGCTTTTTAAGGTGTAGACTAAACTTGTACATTGATCAGCCATAATGTTATGACCACCCACCTAAGTAGGTCCACCATTGCCACCAAATAGCCCTGACTTTTCAATGGATGGACTCCACCAGACATCTTTTTATTTTGTTTGGTACCAGGCACCAAGCCGTCTGTAACAAATCCTTTGTCATGTAAGTTGTGAGGTGGAGCCTCCATGAATTGGACTTGTTATTCCAGTACATCCTATTAGGTCAAGATTTGGAGAATTTGGGGGCATAGTCAACACCTTTAACTCTGTCATATTTATCAAATGGTTCTTGAGCAGTGTGTCAGGGTGTATTATCCTGCTGAAAGAGGACACTGTCATCAGGAAACACCATCTCCATGAAGGCGTGTAACTCGGTCTGTGTTCAGGTAAGTGGTACGTGTCAGAGTGACATCCACAACAAGGGCAGGAGCCAAGGTTTTCCTGCCGAAGGCGCATTGTTTCCCCTGATCATACTTGAGATGTTTCTGCAGCTTAATTGGAGTCCACCTGTGGTAAATTAGGTTGATTAGAAATGATTTTGAAAGGCACACACCTGTCTATATAAGGTTCCACAGTTGACAGTTCATGTCAGAGCACCAACCAAGCATAAAGTCAAAGGAATTGTCTGTAGACCTCCGAGACAGGATTGTCTCGAGGCACAAATCTGGGGAAGGTTAAAGAAAATTTTCTTCTGCTTTGAATGTCTCACAGTGGCCTCAGTCATCTGTAAGTGGAAGAAGCTCGAAACCACCAGGACTCTTCCTAGAGCTGGCCGGCCATCTAAACTGAGCGATCAGTGGAGAAGAACCTTAGTCAAGGAGGTGACCAAGAACCCGATTGTCACTCTGTCAGAGCACCAGAAGTCCTCTGTGGAGAGAGGAGAACCTTCCCGAAGGACAACCATCTCTGCAGCAGGCCTATATGGTAGAGTGGCCAGACCGAAGCCACTCCTTAGTAAAACGCACATGGCAGCCGGCCTGGAGTTTGCCAAAAGGCACCTGATGGACTCTCAGACCATGAGAAACCAAATTCTTAGGTCTGATAAGACTCTCTGGCCACTCTACCATATAGGCCTAATTGGTGGATTGCTGTAGAGATGGTTTCAAAAAAATTAATTTCATCAATTTTTGAGGGCTGTGACATAACAAAATGTGGGGAAAAAGTGAGCGCTGTGAATACTTTCTGGATGCACTGTATATGGCTTTGTTTTGTCCACATTGTATGGTGTGCACCAAAATATACTGTACTAAAACTTCTGTATCTTAGATGCATATTTGCATTTATCAATGAAGCAAAGCTCCAGCCGCACATGTTCCCAGTAGTGAAAAGAAAGTTGTGTTGTGCATTTGTTGTTGGAAATAGTCTCTCAATGGAGGAAAAAGTATTCATAGTTGAGTATTATTTCTGCTCATAAAGAAGTGGTCATGAACCGAGGGACCGAGTTTGAAATAGGTGGCAGAACGATTCCTTCCCGTATCCGTCCCATTCCTCCGATCTCACACCCTCTGATGCCTACTTGTGGGGAACGGTAAAGGAGAGCAGGTTCACCTGTGAAGATCCACGAAAAACTGTTCCTGCATTACACAAGCAAATTGTCTCCTTTACGGGAGTGTGCAGCGACCTTTGTTCCGGGAATCCGGGTTGAGAATCTGTGTGAATGATATGAACACTGTCTACGTGAGGCGGTGTGCACACAAACTCCGAACAGTTTATGCATACCATTGTGAATCAACACTTTAATAAAATGTATGTTAGTTTCTGTATATGTCATTCACAGATGACAAGGTGATATTGTCTTTTCACTTCAGTACTGTATATTTTGGCGTATACTGTATTCTATACGTTTTATTTTTGTGGTTCTTAAGATTTTAAGCAGTGTAGCTTAATTCATCATTTGTAGCTAAGAGACAGACAGTGTGATTTTACACATCACGTTACATTAAATCAGGTACTTTTGTGTTTATGTACATAAGTAAGCAAGCTAGTCTATAATCAAGCTTACAGTTGGGATGAGTGATGATCAGATAAATCTGCACAAGTGCGTACAGATTTAACAGGCTAGCAAATACAGATACTGAGAGTCATGCTATACTGATTCTATTAACAAAATTTTTTATTTAAATGTTGATTGTCCTTTATGGGTGTGTCTGATCGTTTTTTTTTGGGCATTCTTTTTTTGCAGACAGCGAGGATGATCGAGCAAAAGGATTGAGACCAGCGCTTTTACAGGCCTTGATTTTGGATCAACTGATCGGAATGTAAAAACTATAAACTTTCTTTAAAGAATACAAAGAAAAGGAAAAAAAAAACTTGTGACAAAGGAAAAAAAAGTTTTGTTAATAATCTACCTGTATCATGGGAGACATGTCTGAAAGAAAAAAAAACAAACAAACAAAAAAAAAACACTACAACGGAAGGAAAGAAGACGAAGCTGGACTACAAAAGCATTCATTTTTCATTTGAGTTTTAATTCCACTTAAAGCTCATTACTTTGTTTTACTCAGCAGCGTTTTTGGGAACAAGAAGCCGATGTGTATTATTACTATTATTATTCAAGTATTTTTTTTTTTACCCATTTTTGATTTTAAAGCAGTATTTTACTCTTCATCATTTATGCCTCCGTTAACGGCGTCATTCCTTCACACAGATGAAATCTTGTTGCCACGGAGACATTGTTGCCGTGGAGAACGGACATTTATTGCCTTTGAAGGTGTGTGTGAGCGAGAGACCGAGCGAGCAGAGCCTCTGATGTGCCTGTGTTGTTACATTTTCATGTTTGAAATCTTACCCTGTTCCCTACATAGTGCACTATTTTTATTTTATTTTCTTCTTTTTGCGCCATTTTGTAGAATACAAAGTGGAGAATATTCAGTGCACATGTGAAAACCCACAATGCACTGCAGGAGCTGAGGGTACAAATGATGACTGTGGCATACCCAGAATGCCTTGCTGTGCTTGTAGGGAATTAAGGCACCATTTCAGACACAAGAAAAAAAGAAAAGTTAATTTCCAAGTACACGCAAGTGTGTGTGTGTGTGTGTGTGTGTGTGTGAGTGAGAGAGAGACTTCTCCATCCGAAACAAAATGTTTGTTGCCATAGAGATAAGGATGAAAAGGTACATTTCATTTTCACCTGCTCATTTTTTATTCTTGTAAAAATTGAAATCATGGGAAAAAATGACTATGAAACATGTTGTACTACAAAACTGTTGATATGTATATGCTTCATCAATACAGGAAGTCCTGAACATTCAGCCTGTGTATATGTGTGTATGAGAGAGAGAGACTGACTGACTGTGACCTCATGCAGTTCCTGGGTTGTATCTAACCCAGAGAAAGCACGACAGTTAATGTATTGTCAGGTTTATTTATTTTTTTTAAAACTGCAAAAATGCAGGCGGCTCCTGCTACAGGCTCGGTGTAAGTCTTGATTTAATACCATGTTAAAACACTCAGGAGTTATTAAGAAGAAGCATAGACAGCCGGGGCATTTCTTAATTTTGACTTACCTGGTGGACTTGTAAAGAGTCTGATATTTAAACTAGACAAAAAACTTAGATTGAGGCTCTGCAGCTCCATCAGCAGCAGTGTTTAAGATGTACCTAGCATTATGGTGCCAAAAAAAATGGAAAAGTGCTTGCCTTCATTATTTTGTATAGCAAATGTCAATTTCAGAGATACAAAGTTACAAAGAAATGTATATAAGAGAATGGATGGGCTTCACATTTACGCTTTTTACTGATTGTACTGTAATTTGTTGACCGACCTTCTCATGGCAAAACACAGAAGAAATACAAAATTTGAAATGTAAACATGGGAAACATTTCACATTCAGGTAATTCCTCATACATGCAGTGCGCTATGAGGAATTACACTGCTGTTATTTTACACTTCCTGACATTCCTGTCAGGCAGATCACAGGTTCATTCTTATCCTGGATGGTCTTCTCCATCTTCTGCGGGTGCTTCTGTGATGTCTCTTCCACATCGCATCCATGGCAGCTGGATATTTTAGAGAACTGGTTCATTATTGGTTGATCGAATTCTTTAAATATTCTTGTTTATTTATGACCTCAAGATTTACCTAAGAGCAGTTTACCAAGTCAGAACCAGGAAAAAAAACTATCAAGCCTAGTGCGTTGAAAATATGAGTATGTCTGAAAAGTTTTGACAGCTGGTCCAACCATTTTGCGTGTAATGATGTATACAATGAGTTAACACTTTGATGTTTAGGAATTATTTAACAGGAAAGCAATATGGTATGTGACATAAGCAACTGCTAACATACAAAAGAGCAGACAGTTGTACCGAATCATTTGCATGAGGTTTGTTCAAATGACCGGGAAATTGCTTTTATGACATGCACAAGGGACAAGATGATCTGAAATTTGTACAAGTTGTTTTAAGAATCTCAAAGTGATGGCTGGGAAAAACTGGCTGCCTTTTGACATATTAAAAATTACAAAAGGAGTTTACCCGTCATCACACTATAAGCTTTTAACTAACAGTCACAATCTAAATTCAATTACAGTAAACAATTCCTCTTTATATTTAAGAAAAAAATAATGAAATATAGTTGCAAGCAACGATGAGCGGGCCCAAGCACACAGCGCCACAGCGGTGGAAAAACAAAAAACGTTTTCCTTCTTTCTGATCTGAATAAAGGTAAGAATTTATGAACATATTTATGACCAAACTCTTGAGCATGATGTACTTCTGATTAACTCTGCTCTGTGCTTGGTATAGTTGGGGCAGAGAGTCATCTCCAGAAGATCAGAGATGATGTTGGGATAAAAATAGGAGCATTGCTTCAGGAAGGATATCTGGCATAAAACCTGTGCCAAGTTTTGTGGATCAGATGGTCCACTGTGGTGAAGCCTTGCCAAGAGCAGCCGAAACACCAACGATTAACATTAAATTAAACTGTAAATGGTGCTTACTGTGGCAAAACTCGTGCCCAGGGTGTGGCTTGACAATTTCACAGTGGTCCTGAGAGACTGATTGGTTTCCCTAAGTAAAATGAGCTTACCCTCATGTTGCCATGCTGCTAACATCATGTTAACATGATTTGCATGTTGCTAGCATTATGCTAACATCGTTTATCATGTTGGCTAGCATAACTCCCATGTGATTAGCATGTTGCCTGTAAGATGCTCACGAGTAGCATGTTGCTAGCATGACTCCAATGTGATTATCATGTTGCTAGCATAATACTAACACAATTTTAACATGTTGTAGATATTCACTGCTAGCATGTGTAGCATGTTAGAAGCCCTCTTTGCTGGCATAAGTCAAAAAGTGAAACCTACTTGTCTATTCAATGTTCTGAGGCAGATATAAATTTCTTGCTAAATGGTTGCTAGGGTACTTTGTTTTGTTGCTAGGAGGTGGCTTGGCACCTGCTAATGAAGAAATTAAAGGCTTCTGTCAACTAAGAATGATAAAAACCAATCCCCATGTCCCTATGATATAATCCTCCATGGGTTTGAGTTGCTATGATGCTCTAAATGATTGCCATGGGCATGGCTTAAGAACATCATGATAAACACAAGAGACTGATTGGTTGACTAAGTTAAATGACCCCTCCCTCCGCGTTTCTACGACAATGGGATCTACAGTACAGTTAGGTTCAGTTCCAAAGTTTTTATAGAACTTTGGGCAAATTTGGACACCTCTTGTGCCCCAGAGGTACAACTTATACCCTCTTGCAGGGTATGTTCTGACACTGCTTGCAAGCCTCCTCAAGTGTGGTAAATTTTATCTTTCCACAAATGTCTTGCTCTGCGCTACAATCCGTCAAAGTTGGTCTCAATGTTAAGTTTTTGGGACTTGGTCTAGTCTTCACTCATGATCAAAAATTTAGTTCTTCAAAATATAAATATTTTTGAAATATTAAAAAAATATTTAAAAAATTCTAATAATTTGTTAAAAATCATGTCAACCAAATGCTCTATCAGCTATGGTTTCTCTAATATAAGTAGAAGAATCACAGAAGTGCAGTCGTCTTAATCTGCATGTCTTTGGACTGTGGGAGGAAACCGGCGTACCCGGAGGAAAGCCACCACGCATGGGGAGAAACTGCATGCACACAGACCTCGAGACAGGAATCAAACCAGGACCTGGAGGTGTAAGGAAACATTACTAATCCCTACGCCACCGTGCAGCCATACAAAGTGTATTAGCACTTTAAAACAACAATGTGAATGACAATGAAACAAAACTTTTTTTTTTTTTTAATTTTTTTTTTTCTAGTAACCCAGTGTAAGGATCAATGCAATGACAAAAACTTCAGCACTTTTGTAGGGTTAGGGATGGGGTTAGCAACCCTCACATTTTATCCTGGCTTGGGACTGGCAGTGGATCCAGTTGCTGGGGTTTGGGCACTGGCTGGGAATCAAACCCTTTTTTTTCTTATTTGTTGAAATTGTGTGTAATGTCGCAGGTTTTTGACATGGGAAGTTTAATTACCACAAATGTCACAAAGAAGACATTCTCTCTCTTTCTCTTTCTCTTATACACACACACACACTATAAGATGTAGAGACTAAACAGACAACCTTTGATTAATGTAATAATTAACCAAATATGATTTTCTCTTAGGTTATGTGACTGGAGCTGTGCGTATAAAGTTGGTGTATCTGTACATTGAAAATATTTTTTAAATATTGACTTAAGTTCTACTGTGAGTCCCCCCCTAATGAGCTGGTGCTGATGGTGTGTGAGAACATAAAGGTGAACGGTTATGCAGATACAGTAACATGCTGCACCTTGTCACCAACAGCCTGAAGGATGTGTTTACTAAGGGCATCCAGTTTCCAGGAATCAAGGAGTACTACAGTGGGGCAAATATTTGAGGACACTGTGAGATGGACATCACTGTTTATCAGATATATTCAGAGATATTTATAGATTTAAAAAATGTCCAATAATATATATACACACACACACACACAATTTCTGTAAATTAAAATCAGTGAAGCAATATGTACGAAAAGGTTTGTGTCATTTTCCAGAACCTGCTCTGTTTTGTCATGTCTGGCTGTGTGCATGTTCTCCCCTGCTTGGTGGGTTACCTCTGGGTACTCTAGTTTCCTCCCACAGTCCAAACATTTGCGAATTGGGCTAATTGCCATTGCCAAATTGCCTGTAGTGTGTGAATGACTATGTAAATAAGTATGTGAATAAGTGTGTGAGTGAGTCTATGTGTGTGTGCCCTGCGATGGATTGGCACGCTGTCCAGGATGTACCCAGGCTCATGCCCTAATCCTCTTGGGATTGGCTTCAGGCCCAACCCCTAAATACAGGATAAAGTGGTATAGAAAATGAGTGAGTGAGTGATAAGCAACATAAACATTCATGTGCACAACTTCTTTATTGTCTGTGATGTCTACAGTCCTCGTGATGACTGAGAAAACCTGCTTCCTGTTCATCTGTTTAATTCCTTGCAAAGAAAACCCCAGGGACAGAATTTAGGAAGGCCTGGTGTGCTATGGTCCATGAGGTCACAAAGAGTCAGCCACAACTTAACTACTAAACCGAAAAAAAGGGGGAAAAAAAGACCTATCTATTTCTTTAATATTTGGGTTAATTTCTCTCCCCCAGTCCCCCACCCTCTCAAAAGAAAAAATAATAACCTTCCCCACAGTGTAGACTGATGGTACTTGGTTAGTTACGTAGGAACGCAGTGTAAGGATCCATCCAAGTCGGAAAGTTCAAAGCACTTTTGTTAGTCATTTTGGATAAGAGCTTCTGTCTTATGTAAATGATGTAAATGTAAATACATAAATGTAAGCACATATATGTCATCTTGCTAGAAGATTTTAATCTTAATTGTAAAGCCTCCTTTACAATTTAATGTGAATATAATAGAAAAAAATGTGAGGAAATGACTGTAGAAAGAGAAAATTTATTTTTTTTTTTTGTTACTTGGTTGTATGAGTTGACAAAACAAAACAAACAAATAAACAAAGCCGCATTTGACAATCTTACACTGGGGTCCTTCTCAACTTCTCAGCTGCTGGATAAAGGTGACGACACATACTGGTGTAATGTCTCAGGTTGTCCGCTAGAGGGCAGCGTTTCTAGACAGGAAGTTAAGACGGAGAAGTACCATGTCACAAATAAAAACTCTCTCTCTCACACACACACGCGCGCGCGCACACACACACATACACACACGCTGTTAGAGGGAGTATAAGATAAGAGAAAAAATATATTATTTATGGACAAACTCGAAGGCTTTCGGTTGGGTTTCTCTTTAATAACGCTACCGAAACCCCGCCCTCTGTATGGCTCTTGCGCATGCGCGGTGACTTCACACTGTTGACTGCTCAGTCCTCAGTTTGGACAGAGAGAGAGAGAGAGAGCGGGTTCTTCTCGCAGGATCTTCATCTGAGCTTCAGACATGAGGTGAGCAGGTTTTCTCATTTCTATCTGACTCTTTAATAATAATTATTATAATAAAGAACTGATAATATTATGGGTTCTTCTCTGTGCTCGTCTAGTAAACAAGATCAAATCCAGGAGGACTTCCTTCTCCCTGATCTGAATAAAGGTACGAGTTTATAAACGTTCAGGACCAAACTCTGGTGTTAATAACCTGTGTGTGATGTGTTCTTATGATGAACTCTGTGCTTGTTATAGCTGGACCGAAGATATACCTCCAGAAGATCAGAGATGTTGTTGATAAACACAAAGGGTCACAGATTAAACTACAGAAGGTGGGAATCTTCAGTTTCAAGGTGGGATTTTTGGCACAAACGTCATACAGAGATACTCCTGAGATGTTAGAGGAGTGGGAGGAGTTCTACCTCCCAGACCAAGTGTCCATGGAGGTGATTGGTGTTCTTGAGAAGTTCCGCTGTGAGTCCTCCCGTAATGAGCTGGTGCTGATGGTGTGTGAGGATGAGAAGGTGTACGGTTATGCAGATAACAGGCTGCATCTCGTCGCCAACAGCCTGAAGGAGCTATTTAAGGACGGCCTCCAGTTTCCAGGAATCAAACAGTACTATCGCGGGCAAAGCTTTGAGGACATGGTGAGATGGACATCACTGTTTATCAGATACATTCAGAATTTATTATTTCTTTTACATATAATTATCGAAATCATCAAGAAGAAAAATAAAAGGTCAATGTAAAAATATTTTAGATCCACATGTTTTAAAATGAAGGTTATTTTTAATTAACTGGCAAAAAAAGGAATTAATAATGATGATATTATTATTATTATTATTATTATTAATAGTGAATTGATGAATGTTATCTTTATTTTCTTTCTGTATATAAACAATTTTGAGATGGACTCTAATTAATGCCCTTTTCTAAAACTGAACTTTTATAAAAAGATAAAGTTACATATACATTGTTAACAACAATGTCGTCTATATGCCTTTTGATCTTCTTTACACCACCACCACTCCCATCTAGTCTTTAATATTTAGACAGGCAAATACAGTTTCTGTGATTTAAAATAAGGACACTTTATGAAGAGGTTAATGTGACTTCTCAGGAGCAGGTTAAATATTAGCATTAGTAATAAATGACCATTAAGGTTAATGTAAATGAATAACATTCATGCTTGTAAAACGTTGTTGATTAATGTTTCGTCTGTCTGTAGAGTGATGCTGAATGGGACAGTGTGAATAAATCAGAAGTTGTCAGGGAGTCTGTGAAGGAACACAAGGAAATGCTGGCATATAAGAAGGATTCTTACCTCACCAACCTGGACATCATCATGGGGAGAAGCTCAGGAGAGGTGAGAAATACAAAAAATATCTGAAACTGAGTGGCATTTCATGACATGGTTATTGCTTGCTGAGATATAATTAAAGGCCAGTGCATGGCATATAAATGTAAATATGTCTGTGTCTACAGCAAAGACCTGCTCAAGGAGGAGGAAAACCAATCCATGTTCCTGTGTAAAGTCTACACAAAGTGTTTTTAGCTTTGCTCCCTTCTCTTCTTCCACCTTCTTTAAAGAGTATGAAGTGTGTTGTGGCTGTTGAGCTCTAATTCTTCAGTATTCAATTCAATTCAATTGAATTGAATTAATTTTTCAGTATGACCCGAGAACCTACTATCTACTAACATACTATTATGTATGTGATGGAGTTGCTTTTCTGCCAGTTCTGACTCCACAGCAGTTGCAACTTTTGATTTCTATAAAAGTGTGATGAAAAGCTTTACATTTCTCTGAGCTGTGCTGATTGTGTCTGACAGTGACATCTGTGTGAAGACTGCATAAAAGGTACTGAGAAAAGAGAAGCCTTCCCTAATCACTGGGGGTTGCAATGAAAACAGAACAAGGAGACACACAACTCAGAAAGAGTTATCTGTCCTTTGTCTACATTTTCTGATATTGTGATCTTTTGCAGATGCTAACTTGAACAATAGATGTGTGTCTCTGTTGTTTGTGAGTCTCTCGTTACAGAAGTGTCTTTGTGTCAGTGTCTTATAATTATTTTTGTAAATAGAAGTTGCAGTTAGAAGACTATAGAAGACTGTAAAAAGCCACTAATTCCACAGTTGTTCCAATAAAAACAAATGCTTAGTTTATCTTGTTTTCATTATACTGTATTTTATGTTTCACATGCAGTTAAAAACTAAAACTTAAAAGGGAGGTGTGTGTGTTTTGAGTTAAGCATGGTGGTGATGGGGTCCGTTATCACATCTATTTGAAGTCCTAATTGTACATAATCATACTAATAATAAAAATAATTTCAAATACAAGTGTTGTATTTACTCTGGGCATACACTGTCATTTTTTATTGATGGTGTACAATGTGTCTTGCCACACAGCCTGAAGCTTAAAACAGAACCACGTTAATAAGTCTGTTCACTGACAATTCTGAGAAAATTTTATTCAAACAAGATATTCAAAGCTTTAAATGCAGCTGTTAAAAAAATACTGGAAATGGTTGAGAAGACACTGGGAGTTCGGTCTTTCTGTGTTGCAGGGAGAATTAGAGGTGTGTGGACGAGCACATTGAGGCGTCTTCATGTGGAATTGCGGAAAATTGTTTGCCGAGATGATCCTATGATGTGAGATGATCTCCCAGACCAAATGTATATGGAGGTGAAACTTAATGTTCCCCTGTGATTCCCCTGATGCGCTTGTGAGGACGGGAAATTCTTTTTTTTTTATAAGGGTAAAAAGGATTATTCAGTGTAGCCAGCAGTACTATCGTGGGCAAAGCTTTGGAGACATGGTGAGATGGACATCATTGTTTCACTAACTTCTTTAATTAACTCTTACATGAAACCATAAAATCATGCTACAGTCCTAGAATATTGCTTTATTTTGTTGCAAAAAGTAAAAATAGTCAACGTGAAATATTTTAGACACCTCCATGTTTTAAAATATAAGTTCTTTTTAATGAACCATTAAAAAAGAAATCAATAACAATAATAATACAGTGAATTAATAAATATTATCTTTATTATCCTTATTTTCTTTCTTCATATACACAATTTTGAGCCAGACTGTAATTAATGCCTATACTGAAAATGCTCTCTTTTAAAAAAGATAAAGTTAGCCATATATCAAACAATGATATCTATTACTATATGCTACATGTTTTTAAAAACATTCTGGTCTTCAACATCAACAACCCTTTTGGTCTGATTCCACAGAAGAGCCAATGCAGCACACTGAGAAAATTGATACTGGCCATAATAGAAAACCACCAGAACAGCAGTGTAGGAGAGCCCACCCCAAGCCAGACTCCAAACTCCCCAGAACAATCAAAGGATCCTCTTTCAATGTGCTGCTGTAAACACTTACACTTTTGCTTTCTTTATGATGTGCCTAGCAGCTGAGAACAGGCCACTCCTTACACTTTCACTTTCAGAATAAATTGTGCTGAATCACAGAGCAGCTCTCTTATTTTCCTCTGAGATGGCTGAGGTAACACTGCTCTCACTCTCTCATTTTATTCTCTGTTACTGAGCATGCAACTGTGTAATAAGTGTTTTTTTTTTGTTGATTTCTTTCAAAAGAGAAAAAAATTAACCAAAGAAGAAAGGTAAGCTATGTGTGTTTCCTTTAGCTTCCAAGATTCATTGAGATTTTCATTGAGAAAATTAATAGACAGTGAGCTTGTGTTGATTCTGTTTTTCTCATGAACTTCATCTAAAACTATTTTAATGCTTGAAAGCTGTTCTGTCATTTTTCTGTGTACTTACAACAGGGCGGCAAAGTTGAAGTCTAAGCACACGTTTCGACATAATAATTTCGTTATGGTTCTGACACACCGACGATTGTGAAGGACAAACTGAACCAGGTGAGTGGAACTGCTTAACATAATGGTTTCATCTCTGTGCTTAGTCTGAGCAGAAATGCTGAGAAGAGCCCAAAAAATACAAAGTGATTAAAGTAAGAATGAACCATTAATCAATTAATGGTAATTAATGATGCCATTAATCCTCAGCTGTAGGACTGTCCATACTTCTTCACTGTGGGGTAAAATAATTACTTACAGTACAAGATTGATACATATTCTTTATGCCTTGTACTCATCCAAATCGATACTCACGACTGCTTTAATCGTCTAAAACTATTCCTTCATTTTCTCCTCAAGATGCTACACAGTATCCTGTTCTTAGGTAATATTCATCCTGCACAGTACAACCCAAAAGACATCTTTGCTGAGACAGAAGTATTTAAGAAAACTATGGATGATTTCCCAGCATCATTTAAATATTACCAAACCCATGTGGCTAAACGCACACCTTTCTCCTACTTTCTGGAACTGGTTAGTGATGAGTTAAAATACTAACATTATGTCTTTTATCACCCTTAATGTTTCTGTAAAGTTTGTAATGTCTGCTCTTTTCTCCAGGTCACAATATGCTATGACGAAAACAATGAAAACATGGTAAAGGGAAAGCTGTGTGAAATATTACGTGGTTGTAAAAAATCAGGTGATCAATACCCTCTGATTTCAGTTGTTATATGCATCTGTGAGAGAGGAGAGTCGAGATACTATGGAGCATCTCTGTCCTGTGAAAGTGATCGAGAGAGAGAGATCATGACTAGCGTGTCCTGTCTGCATGTTTGGGATCGCTTGGTTTCCTTTGCTGTGATGTCTGTGTTTTCTGCGGACCCTGGAGGAGTACGTACAATCCAATTCCAGTGTCAGTGTAGAGCGTATGCACTGGAGAACATGGAACAAGAGAAACCACCTTGTGGGCGCTGCAGTCAGCTTTATTCTCTCCCTAATCCTGATCCTGAAGACATAGACTTTCGAAATCCTGCTGGTAACTGTGCTGAGACAGAGGCAATAAGTAACCTTCTCCTTCAAAAAAACAGTGGTGTCATCACTGAAGGTGTTTATGAACACCAGGTGATTGAGGAAGTAATGACAGCTTGCTTTAATAGAAACATAAATGAGATTATGGAAAAACGGGGCAGGGGAAATCGGAATGAGTATAACATCAATACATTCTATCCCTGAAAGCCTGTGATTGTCTAAATGAATTATCCTGGATTATGCAGCTTTTGCCTTTAAAGCTCTGTGATCTTAAATCTGTATGATGATGTATGTTTATTATACTGAATTAGGCAGAACCTTTTCTTTGTCACCTCTGATATTTGCCACTTAAACACATCAAATAATGCATGTTTATAAGATTATACAATTATGAAAAAAACAGCATTTATTTAAGCATTTTGATTGCATTAAATAAAGCATGACTGATACAATATTTACTCTCCTGTCTGTGGCTCTTTAAAAAGCAGTAATAAGAAATTAATTCCTAGTTTTTAAAGGAAAAAACAGTTTGAACAGTTTGAATTTGGACAGTTTGAACATTATATCATAATTATCATGACAAACACAATTCCTTCTTTTGATCACCAACTTGGTCATGTTTCCTGGTGCCCAGTATTGTTGCCCATTATTTGTTTATATTCATTTGTATTATTTTTTTAACTCATAAATGGCAGGTGTTTCATGAGGTAGAATAGAAGTATGATATTTTACTATGAAATGGCATGATATGAAAGTAAAGTCCCCCAAAGGGGAAATACTTGAGTCCTGTACATATACCTAAAAATTGTACTTAACTACAGTAACAAATTACACACACACACACAAACACACACACCCCTCCTGCCAAACAAGAAACATTTTGTACAGAGAGGAAGAAAAAGCATTATATAAATACAATCAAATTGAAAGTGAATAACAGCTGGGTCATCTGCAAACTGTGTGATAGCTGTAGTGTTATAGAGGACAGGCAGTCATGAATGTATACTGTATGCTGTAAAGCAGGGGTCGGCAATTAAGTCAGATTTTTTCCAAGCCATTACATGGCGGGCCACGACCAAAACATTGGCTAATTTATTGAATTAATAGGGGAGGATGAATGGTAGGCGCTCGTAAAATGACAGAACCGAGATCCGAGATAAACTGACACATCTAAGATGAGATCATCGTGCTAATTACGATCCGGCTAGGTTGGTTCTTCGAGCACACCTGTTGTTGATGATTAGTATGGCTGGATTGAGTTGTCTACTCACTGATCACAAGCCCTGCGATTGGTTGACGAAATGGAAAAAGAGCGGCTCCATTTTTTTTTTGTAACACGTGTTATGCGCAGAAATGCCCCATGCCATGGATTGCCCCCCCCCCCCCACATAATCGCTATTAAATATTATATTATAACATAAATTTAGAGGTTAATGCTTTACAAATTACATGAGACAATGAAATAAAATAAGCAATATGAAAATAAATATGTTGTATATGAAAAAATAGAAATTTTAATATTTTTGAAATACATGTATACTTTTATATTGTTTGTTATAAAATTAGTTTCGTTTATATAATTTATCATTATAAAATATTTATTTTTATTATATATAATTATTTATTTGCATATTCATGACAAACCCCTGAAAAATAAATGTGCAAGATGCAAGGATATATGCAAGATCCTTTTCTTTTCCCACGTGAGTCAGTCCGCGTCAGTCGTGCTCTTTAACCAATCAGATGTGACCTGGCCATTTCAACCAATCATAACCCACCAGGAGCGCAGGCTAAGTCCTGTTTACATGAAATAAACCTGCTTCCGAGGAGGTTCAAGCTTACGGATATGTTGCTATGACAGCAAATGCGAGAAGCGCATCGAAGAACGAAACAATCCAAGATCAGGACAAATCCACAACAATCAAATCCAGCTAACTGAGTAAGAGACAGATGAAGAACGGACCCCAGGGTGCTCGCAAAGCACAACAAGACGTCATTTGTTTTTGCATGTTGAGCGTTCGCTTTGCACCTCGCTGATGCGCTTATTCACCCTCGTATCCAGATATAACAAATAAGAATTTAGATAGATTGAAATATTTCTGTTCTGAAAAATGAGGTTTCCAAACAAAGAGTTTTTTTTAGACTGTCAGTCCGATTTAAAAAAAATAAAATTTATTTATTTTCATTCTCTAGTTTAAACAATCTCACGGGCCAGATGTTTTTGCTTGCGGGCCACATGTGGCCCGGGGGCCGCTAATTGCCGACCTATGCTGTAAAGCTTCATAACGGCTCTAATCTGAGGTGCTGGTTGTTAATTGGTGATTTCTGAGGCTGGTAACTCTAAATGAACTTTTCCTCTGCAGCAGAGCTCAGTTTTGGTCTTGCATTCCTAAGAAGGTCTTCATGAGATACAGTTTCATCATGGAGCTTGATGGGTTTTACAAACACACTTGACACAATACTGTTCCTCGCAAGAACTGTTCCTGAACAGCTGACCTACATGTCTTAAAATAACCACTGACTGTTGTTGTTTTTACATAATTCCCTAATTCCATATGTGTTACTTTATAGTTTTGAAATCCCCAAAATTGTTGTAGAATGTAGAAAATAACTCAGTAAACAAAAAAAAAAAAAAAGCAAGTGATCCCCAATTTTTCAGCGGTAGTGTATTTTCAGTTTTATTTCAGAATTTTTTAAATCATATGTATTTATTTAAGTAATTCAATGTTCTCTCTTAAAAAAATCATTGAGCTTAAACCTGCAACTTAACAGTGGTTTCAAGTTCCTTCTTCATTGGTTAAACAAAAGTGCATGACATGTTTTTTTTTCTGTTCTTTTGGTTTAAAACAAGGAAATTGTGATGCATCAGCTATTTTTTTTTTCATTTTCTAAGAAGATAACAACTACTTATTGAAAAGTTGATTGGGTCAGTAGCACCTTGGAACCTTGCACTTGCCTAAAGTTGCTGTTCAGTTGTCGAGAATTTGAACACAAAGAAGCAGAAGCATTCTTCCATGAGACAGTGAATTGGTGTTTTTTGAGGAAACCAATGTTTTGTTGTCAGCAGCACCCTGACTCAATGAAGGTTCTCAGTCCTTTAGGCCTGCTGATATGATAGGAAAAGAGACAGATGTTCAATAACACACTTTAATTTAGGTGTAAGCTTTAAAAGTAGCTGTTGTCACACTGCTACATGCAGAGGCACATGGCCAGCTGCCTGCTCTAGCAAAGGAAAAATTACAAAAACCTTTTTAACCAGATATGTAAAATATCATTATTTTTCTCGTTGATAAATATGATTTAGTGTTTCATCACTTACTACCTTTTAACTACTTTTTGGTCTTTTAACTATGGGTGGTCAACTCTGTTACAGTATTACTTTTTGGTCTTTTAACTATGGGTGGTCAACTCTGTTACAGTATTAATAACGATGTTACCCTCAATGTCAACTCTGTTTAAGGTTTTTCTTTTAAAAAATCATTACAGTATATGTATTTTATTGTTAGCAAATTAATCAGAACCTGATTATCCTAACTAGTACACTTACTATGTGAAACACTACAGAATTTCATAATTGTTTTAAGATATGTTCAGAGAAAATGCAAAAAAAAAAAAAAAAAAACTGAGCCTTTACAAAAAAATACAACCTACTCTGTCCTTTCATGTAGAGTGAGATTGTGTTTGTGTCTGAGACCATGTCCTCTGTCTTCCCCTGAACAGGAAGGAGCCACCAAGGGTCTTAATTCTCCGGACATCTACCACCAGCATCTTTGTCTTTCTGATGTTGAGTTGTAGGTGATTACAGTCACACCACAAGACAAAATCATCCACCACAGACAGGTACTTAGAGATGTCATTTTAGAGTACATCCAACAACCACAGAGTTATCAGAGAACTTCTGATATGGCATGACTCTGAGAAAGTCGGATGTACAGAGGGTAAAAAGAAAAAGAGAAAGTCCCCTGAAGAGCACCGGAAACTCACAATGGTGTCAACACAGAAGCTTATGTATTTCATACTGCAGTCATGCCATAAATGTCCTCCCAATCTGTAAACTCAAAACAACCTTGTAGATCAGCAGTAAAGTATAAAGTATAAAAGTCAAGTCAAGTTAAGTCAAGTCGCTTTTATTGTCACATCACGTTACTGGTACACTGGTACCGTACATGTGAGTGAAATTCTTATGTGCAAGCTACACAAGCAATAGTGGTAAACAATTATAAGAATAAATATACATATTGTGGCGAGCACACCACGTCAACCAACGCGGAGCGGCAAGAAGAAAATCCCGGCGCTGGATCTCGGGGTGGAGGCCGGCGCTGCGCAAGCGCCGAAGCAAGATACAGCTCCGTGCGCCGTTAGCCGGCAAGGCGACCTGCCGCTGCGCGAGGCCGAGCGCGCTGAGCCCGCGGTGCTAAATTTGTCTAGCGGAACTCTGCGTGGTAACTTCGGTGTAGCCAGGTTGCTAGGACCCAAACCACAGCCAGACAGGTTAGTAGCACACACCCGGGGGGCGGATCTTCCGGTAGCAGACCGAGGGGGAAACCTACGCGCTACCACCAGTGCTTTACCTCGCCGGCCGGGCAGCAAAGCGCGTTGTCCGTACTGCGGGCGAGTGGAGCGCCGTGGCGATGTAGAACCCTTGACGCTGAACATTCTCCCTGTGCAGTCCTCCAGGCTCTCCGGCGGTGATCAGCTGTCCGAGCCAACGTGCAGCCGAGTTACTGCGTCACCCGCAGTGGCTTTGCCGGTGTCACAGCTGAACCGTGATCCGTCCATCGCCAAGCAGTCGGGCCCCACCCAGCGCTCGCGGGCACCGCTGCAAGACTTTCGGGTGGGGGCACCTATGGGGCGTATGGGCGTGGACACTCACAGCCGGGGGCGAGATTTTGCTGCTGGAGAGCAGGTATGGGTGTGTGAAGGAAGAGGGGGCCCACGGCCAAGCTTATGTCCCACTGGGTGGGCCCCTGCATGATAATTGCTCGGCTCTCCGATGTCTTCCACCGGGTGCGGTTGGTGGGGCGGGCACGAGTTGTGCTTCACCGGGACTTACCAGCCGCACGCCGAGGAAACATTGAACTCTGTGGAGGCCGGACCGCCTCAGGACAATGTTCGCGTTCATCCCTCACCTGCCAAAGGACGCCGGCGTTCCCACCGCCAGCGCCGACTGCCTCCACGCCTCCGAAACAAAGTTCGTCATGGTGACCAGGGACGGTCACAGCTCGGGTGGGGGCAGTGTGGTGTGGGCGGGGCGGCGGCTGACGACCAGCATGCCTTGCGGGGATGTCGGTGTGTTCACCATGTTGGGGAAGGGTGTTTGGGTTAGTGGCTTCGGCCCTGTTTGTGTGTATCGGGGGGGTGTGACGTGTGAAATGTGCTCCGGTTCAGCATTTATTTAGCATTTTGATTGCATTAAATAAAGCATGACTGATACAATATTTACTCTCCTGTCTGTGGCTCTTTAAAAAGCAGTAATAAGAAATTAATTCCTAGTTTTTAAAGGAAAAAACAGTTTGAACAGTTTGAATTTGGACAGTTTGAACATTATATCATAATTATCATGACAAACACAATTCCTTCTTTTGATCACCAACTTGGTCATGTTTCCTGGTGCCCAGTATTGTTGCCCAGTATTTGTTTATATTCATTTGTATTATTTTTTTAACTCATAAATGGCAGGTGTTTCATGAGGTAGAATAGAAGTATGATATTTTACTATGAAATGGCATGATATGAAAGTAAAGTCCCCCAAAGGGGAAATACTTGAGTCCTGTACATATACCTAAAAATTGTACTTAACTACAGTAACAAATTACACACACACACACACACACCTCCTGCCAAACAAGAAACATTTTGTACAGAGAGGAAGAAAAAGCATTATATAAATACAATCAAATTGAAAGTGAATAACAGCTGGGTCATCTGCAAACTGTGTGATAGCTGTAGTGTTATAGAGGACAGGCAGTCATGAATGTATACTGTATGCTGTAAAGCTTCATAATGGCTCTAATCTGAGGTGCTGGTTGTTAATTGGTGATTTCTGAGGCTGGTAACTCTAAATGAACTTTTCCTCTGCAGCAGAGCTCAGTTTTGGTCTTGCATTCCTAAGAAGGTCTTCATGAGACACAGTTTCATCATGGAGCTTGATGGGTTTTACAAACACACTTGACACAATACTGTTCCTCGCAAGAACTGTTCCTGAACAGCTGACCTACATGTCTTAAAATAACCACTGACTGTTGTTGTTTTTACATAATTTCCTAATTCCATATGTGTTACTTTATAGTTTTAAAATCCCCAAAATTGTTGTAAAATGTAGAAAATAAATCAGTAAACAAACAAAAAAAAAAAGCAAGTGATCCCCAATTTTTCAGCGGTAGTGTATTTTCAGTTCTATTTCAGAATTTTTTAAATCATATGTATTTATTTGAGTAATTCAATGTTCTCTCTTAAAAAAATCATTGAGCTTAAACCTGCAACTTAACAGTGGTTTCAAGTTCCTTCTTCATTGGTTAAACAAAAGTGCATGACATGTTTTTTTCTGTTCTTTTGGTTTAAAACAAGGAAATTGTGATGCATCAGCTATTTTTTTTTTTCATTTTCTAAGAAGATAACAACTACTTATTGAAAAGTTAATTGGGTCAGTAGCACCTTGGAACCTTGCACTTGCCTAAAGTTGCTGTTCAGTTGTCGAGAATTTGAACACAAAGAAGCAGAAGCATTCTTCCATGAGACAGTGAATTGGTGTTTTTTGAGGAAACCAATGTTTTGTTGTCAGCAGCACCCTGACTCAATGAAGGTTCTCAGTCCTTTAGGCCTGCTGATATGATAGGAAAAGAGACAGATGTTCAATAACACACTTTAATTTAGGTGTAAGCTTTAAAAGTAGCTGTTGTCACACTGCTACATGCAGAGGCACATGGCCAGCTGCCTGCTCTAGCAAAGGAAAAATTACAAAAACCTTTTTAACCAGATATGTAAAATATCATTATTTTTCTCGTTGATAAATATGATTTAGTGTTTCATCACTTACTACCTTTTAACTACTTTTTGGTCTTTTAACTATGGGTGGTCAACTCTGTTACAGTATTACTTTTTGGTCTTTTAACTATGGGTGGTCAACTCTGTTACAGTATTAATAACGATGTTACCCTCAATGTCAACTCTGTTTAAGGTTTTTCTTTTAAAAAATCATTACAGTATATGTATTTTATTGTTAGCAAATTAATCAGAACCTGATTATCCTAACTAGTACACTTACTATGTGAAACACTACAGAATTTCATAATTGTTTCAAGATATGCTTAGAGAAAATGCAAAAAAAAAAAAAAAAAACCTGAGCCTTTACAAAAAAATACAACCTACTCTGTCCTTTCATGTAGAGTGAGATTGTGTTTGTGTTTGTGTCTGAGACCATGTCCTCTGTCTTCCCCTGAACAGGAAGGAGCCACCAAGGGTCTTAATTCTCCGGACATCTACCACCAGCATCTTTGTCTTTCTGATGTTGAGTTGTAGGTGATTACAGTCACACCACAAGACAAAATCATCCACCACAGACAGGTACTTAGAGATGTCATTTTAGAGTACATCCAACAACCACAGAGTTATCAGAGAACTTCTGATATGGCATGACTCTGAGAAATTCGGATGTACAGAGGGTAAAAAGAAAAAGAGAAAGTCCCCTGAAGAGCACCAGAAACTCACAATGGTGTCAACACAAAAGCTTATGTATTTCGTACTGCAGTCATGCCATAAATGTCCTCCCAATCTGTAAACTCAAAACAACCTTGTAGATCAGCAGTAAAGTATAAAGTATAAAAGTCAAGTCAAGTTAAGTCAAGTCGCTTTTATTGTCACATCACGTTACTGGTACACTGGTACCGTACATGTGAGTGAAATTCTTATGTGCAAGCTACACAAGCAATAGTGGTGAACAATTATAAGAATAAATATACATATTGTGGCGAGCACACCATGTCAACCAACGCGGAGCGGCAAGAAGAAAATCCCGGCGCTGGATCTCGGGGCGGAGGCCGGCGCTGCGCAAGCGCTGAAGCAAGATACAGCTCCGTGCGCTGTTAGCCGGCAAGGCGACCTGCCGCTGCGCAAGGCCGAGCGCGCTGAGCCCATATTGGCAATACATCACGGCGGAAGAGCCCAGCGACCGCCCGCAGCTCAGTAGCGCTCGTTTCGTAAACCTAGCCAGGACAGGGCTACCCGTCGCGGCTAGGCAACAAGCAAGTCTCCAACGTTTCGCGACGAGGCCGAAGCACGGGACCTCGGGACTGCAACATTTTCAGGCCTGAGGGACAGCGTACACCAGCAGCCGCTAAACTAGCGCCGGGAGGACGCTTGGGAAGCCGCGCTGAGCTTTACGTCGACTGTGTGCTGGACGGCGTCTTACTGCGGGCGCTCGTGGACACCGGCTCCACTGTTTCGCTGCTGTGCTCTGGATTACTGGGGCAAAGCAAGCTTGTTTGCGGACGCCTGATCCTGCCTTCAACATCCGCACCGTTGCTGGGGGCTACGTGAAGGTACTGGCGTGTCGCACAGCACGAGTCCAGGTGGGTGGTCGAACTTATTCCCACGGGTTCGTTGTGGGCAATGTCGAGGAGGACTGCCTTTTGGGGTTGGACATTCTGGAGAGATGGGGTGCGGTGCTAAATTTGTCTAGCGGAACTTTGTCTGCATGGTAACTTCGGTGTAGCCAGGTTGCTAGGACCCAAACCATAGCCAGACAGGTTAGTAGCACATACCCAGGGGCGGATCTTCCGGTAGCAGACCGAGGGGGAAACCTACGCGCTAACACCAGCGCTTTACCTCGCCGGCCGGGCAGCAAAGCGCGTGGTCCGTACTGCGGGCGAGTGGAGCGCCGTGGCGATGTAGAACCCTCGACGCTGAACATTCTCCCTGTGCAGTCCTCCAGGCTCTCCGGCGGTGATCAGCTGTCCGAGCCAGCGTGCAGCCGAGTTACTGCGTCACCCGCAGTGGCTTTGCCGGAGTCACAGCTGAACCGTGATTCGCCCATCGCCAAGCAGTCGGGCCCCACCCAGCGCTCGCGGGCACCGCTGCAAGACTTTCGCGTGGGGGCACCTATGGGGCGTATGGGCGTGGACACTCACAGCCGGGGGCGAGATTTTGATGCTGGAGAGCAGGTATGGGTGTGTGAAGGAAGAGGGGGCTCGAGGCCAAGGTTATGTCCCACTGGGTGGGCCCCTGCAGGGTAATTGCTCGGCTCTCCGATGTCTTCTACCGGGTGCGGTTGGTGGGGCGGGCACGAGTTGTGCTTCACCGGGACCGTCTTGCGCCTTACCAGCCGCACGCCGAGGAAACATTGAACTCTGTGGAGGCCGGACCGCCTCAGGACAATGTTCGCGTTCATCCCTCACCTGCCAAAGGACGCCGGCGTTCCCACCGCCAGCGCCGACTGCCTCCACGCCTCCGAAACAAAGTTCGTCATGGTGACCAGGGACGGTTACAGCTCGGGTGGGGGCAGTGTAGCGTGGGCGGGGCGGCGGCTGACGACCAGCATGCCTTGCGGGGATGTCGGTGTGTTCACCATGTTGGGGAAGGGTGTTTGGGTTAGTGGCTTTGGCCCTGTTTGTGTGTATGGGGGGTGTGTGACGTGTGAAATGTGTTTCAGTTCAGGCTGAGACTGAATTGGATGTAGGTTCCTGTGTGAATGTTCTGCTCATGCCATACATGCTGCGTGCCTAATAAAGTACTCCCAGCCATTGCATTGGGCAGCAAATAAGCTCACTCGTCTCTCCAGCATTCTTTCCAGCGGAAAAACGCTACAATATGGATAATACAGTAGTAAAATATTGTGCAAGTATTATTGGAAAAA
>NC_071127.1:1857500-1905000 GCF_024256425.1 Clarias gariepinus
TCCATGCTCGTGTAATAATGAGATGAACAAACTGGTCGATGCCCGTTCTTTTATTTTCTGTATTGTCAGGTTATAGTACAAACTTTCGGGTGGATCCTGCACTTAAATCCAACTAAAAAAACTAATGAAAAACAAAACTCAGGCTCAATATCCTAACTTAAATCTCACATTTGTGTTCACACACACCAGACTGCATTACCCACAATGCATCTCCCGCACTGGACTACACTTCCGTAAACAGAGGTCATAAATCAACGTTACTCCCCCGCTACACTGTTTTATTTTTAAAAAAAAAGCTATAAACATCGCTTAAGACACTCGTGTGAGCGCAAACTAACAGAATCACTGCTGTAAAGTAAAACAAACAAACAAATGACCCAGCACCTCACCTCTGAAAAGATTTGAGTTTCTCCGGAGAGCAGAGTGTGTGTCTCTTGCCTTCATTTCTGTGCGCATCTGTGTTTGTGAATGAGGGTTTCACACACACACACAGCCGGCACAGTGTCTAATTACGCTCGCGTGCGCGCGCACACACACACGCACACACACACACACACACACACCGCGATGAGGAAGAAAATAGATTTTTAACCTCTGTATTGAGAATTTTTTTTGCCTTACTCGCGCGCACACACGTGTGTTATAATAAACAGTACACGCGCTTCCGAACACATAATAAAATATGTTTTACACACACGTAGTCACAGTGTTATAGTTAACAGTACACGCCTGCACAGATGTTGATTATACCAGTAAGGGACGAGCACTAAGACCCAGCAGGGGAGACGATTCCGCAGCGCAAGAGAGAGAAAAACCGTTGGCTCAGTTGTGATCACGTGACACATGATACTCGGTGCTCGTAAACCAAGAAAATGCTAATTTTTCAAGTTAAATTTTATTAAAAATCTTTGCTCGTCTTGCAAAACACTCGTAAACCGCGTTACTCGTAATTCGAGGTTCCACTGTATAAATAAAACTGAAGTGAAAAATTTAACTTGATGTGAATTTAACTTGATGGGGTGTGGTAGTACTGTGGGCGTGGCCCTGGATTCTTTATAGGACTACATGAACTGTTACTGTTACAGACTTGCTTTTGAATATACTACACAATTTAAAGAGATTGTTGTTCTAATTTGTACAAAACTCAATATTAATTAAATTAACTGTTATGTATAATTACATTTAATTAACTAGCCTTTTTTTAACTATACCTAACTGTTATTTCTCCATCTCTTTGCTCTCTCCTTTTCTGCTCTCTCCTTTCTCTCTCTCTCCCTCTCTCCTTTTTCCTCTACCTATCTCTCTGTCGAGCTATACATGTCGCTCCTGAGCTGCCAGTGATCTAGACCCCCTCTGCCTGCTGGACCTCTCTAACTCATCCTGGAGTCCTGCTTCTGGTTGGAGATCTCATCACATGGATGCCCCCGTGTGGTCTGCCTGGAATGCGTGTGGTGACTGGGGTTGGTTCCACTTTTCCATGAAGGTGGTTCTGTCCTCGACTGATGCAGACAGCTGTTCTCTGAGGACCTGTGACTTCAGTCGCTCAATAGTTCAGGACTGGAATTTCTCACAGTCTACCTGAGCCTCCAGGAACAAACTGGACTTTAATCTTACACATCTCCTCTTATACTGAACTTCCAGTCTCGCATATTATTATGCACATCAATCCCTGCTACAGTATCTGTTTTCACCCAGATGAGGATGGGTTCCCTGTTGAGTCTGGTTCCTCTCAAGGTTTCTTCCTATTACCATCTCAGGGAGATTTTCCTTGCCACTGTTGCCGTCGTCCTAGGCTTGCTTATCAGGGACAATTATATAATTTTGATTCATACACATTCACATTTCATACAAACTTAATTCTTTTGATTGTGTAAAGCTGCTTTGTGATGATGTAAATCATTAAAAGTGCTATAATAAAAAAAATAAAATAATAATTAAATTGAATTGAATTTTTTATAGTAAGGGTGCAGACCTGAGACGTGTCTTGGGATGGTGGAGCCCTAAAGCCGTGTGGCCGCTGTACTTGGTTAGTGACGAGTTCAGGAGACGAGTAATAGGAGACACGACAGAAGGGGACCCAGTAACAGCTAGTAACCAGCAGCGACTAGAGACAATTGTTTAGAGAGGAGTCCTACAGGGTGACGTTGGAGCGGGGAACTCACACTAACAAGTCCAAGGACGAGCTCCCTGTTCTTTCCTTCTGGCTGAAATATGTCTGTTACACTCGAGAATTCTTCATCCTTCTTGATGAATGGCTCATTCATCCTCCTAAACAAACATCATGTGCTTCTTAACTCGTCTAGTCTTTGCGGGTGTTTATGTTAACAGGCCCTTAAACTTAAACAAATGCCTAAATGTAAATATTGAGACATGCGCACAATTCTCTGGATCATGATATCATCATATGATGATATCATATCACACTTTCCTCCTTTTGATGCAGATGCTTTAAAAACTTTCAACCAGTGACTTAATCTCAGTTACTCAGAATAGTTTCACAGATGAAATTCACATTTTGTCAATCCGATGTGTTGCCTGGTGGTCTGTTTAGAAAGGTTTTAGACACACTCAGCCCCGCCCTCTTAGCTATTGGCTATAAACAGCTCGTAAGTGTCTCAAACACGCTATCATACAGCCTCTATTGAAAGTCCTCATCTCGACCCCACTGTTCACAGTCATCATCCTGTCTCTAAACTGTGAGTCGCTCTCACAGTTAACTTCATACCTGGATGGATATTTTAGATCCGTTTTAATCTGGTTTATAGCGCTGCATAGCACAGAGTCGATGCTACTGAAGGATACAAATGACATTTTGCTGTCCGTTGATTGAGTCGTCTGCTATCCTGATATTTTTAGATTTAAGTGCTGCATTCGATCCTCTAGATCACGTTATTCTTTTGAAACGATTCAAGTGTGTTCTTGGGGTGCAGGGTTGAGCTTTAGAGTGGTTCGTCTCATCCTTAACATGGAGTTTTTTTTTGTAAAAATATCGGGTCATTTACTTCATTTCCTGTCCGTATATGTAACAAAGATGGACTCCACGCAAAGGTAAGTATCAATCTGAGCAGGTTTTATTGAGTTCAGAGTTTTTCACGGCAGAATAAGAATCGTTCTCTTAATTAGCCGAAAGGGCTAGGATAGCTTTTACAGGAAACTCGGGTAGTTACCAGACCAAGATGACTAACTTCACCTCTCCTTCGTTACGAGGGAACAAAGAATGACACGGAGTTCGGACAGGGAATCAATGATGGCCGACCATGACCCACACGGCCAGTAACACAGAGCTCCACGCTCGGAGACGGAAACAGGAACGCTTCTGAAAGCAGAGGTATCTGGTAAGTAAACAGGTAAGTATTATTCTTCTTACTTGGGAGACAGAAGTTGAGTCCACACTCATGGATACGAGCCCAGACGTCGACTGAAGCGTTGTGTGTGGTCTTTATGCACATGTGCTGATTACTGACAGGTGTTGGTGATTAGTACTCGGGTGATAAGGGGCGCTGTGTCGGATTGGGTTCGGAGCCTGACCTGACTGTGACAGTACACTGTACACTGTACAATGAGGAACGCTATATTGTAGCGTTCCTCAGGGATCCGTTCTCGGCCCTCTCTCGGTTTTTCTTTACGTGCTCCCTTATGGCTCAATACTCCAAAAACATAATATTAATTATTATTGTTATGCTGATGATCTCCAACTGTATCTTCCAATCAAACCAGGAAATGACTTTTCATTAAATAATCTCTTTAAATTTCGTAATGAATTCAAGACTTTTTTTCCCCTATATATATATATATATATATTATTTTTTTTCCCTCAGATCAGGTTTATGCAGCAGCCAGATTGTTAACAATAACTAAGTAAAGAGACCATGTTTCCACTGTCCTTGTCTCACTGCACTAGATCCTGTACAGTTTAAAGTCAGTTTTAAGATTTGACTGATTCTGTGTCTGTACTTTAAATAGTTGAATTTTTGTTTTATGTATTTACATTTTAATTGTTTTTTATTATTCTTATTTTCATCTTTTATTGTAAAGCACTTTGGATCAACTACTGGTCTGCCTCTCTCTGTCATATTTATACTGCTGCTGTCGTTCCTTTATGCCGTATTTTTCCCTTTGTATATTTAATATTTAATAGCTCTGCATTCAACACCATCGTTCCCTCAAAGCTGGACAGGAAACTACAAAATCTAGGATTGAGCAGCTCTCTCTGCAGCTGGATTCTCAACTTCCTGTCTGACAGATGCCAGATGGTCAGACTGGGCAGTATCACCTCATTCTCCGTCACAATGAACACGGGTGCTCCACAAGGGTGTGTACTGAACCCTCTACTGTACTCACTCTACACATACGACTGCACGGCCACTAGCAGCTCCAACATTGTTGTAAAGTTTGCGGATGACACAACAGTGGTGGGTCTTATCACCAACGGTGATGAGACGGCATACAGGGAGGAGGTCAGTGCCCTGACACATTGGTGCCAGGAGAATCATCTCTCCCTCAATGTCGGAAAGACCAAAGAGTTGATAGTGGACTTCCGGAGGTGTAGGGGTGCACAAATTACCCCATCATCATCAACGGCGCTGCTGTGGAGAGAGTGAGCAGCTTCCACTTCCTGGGTGTCCAAATAGCAGAGGATCTCACATGGTCAGTTCATACTGACAAAACAGTGAACAAGGCGCAGCAGCGACTCTTCTTTCTAAAGACTAAAGAGACTTGGCATGAGCCCCCGCATACTTAGGTCCTTCTACCGCTGTGCCATTGAGAGCATCCTCACTGGATCCATCACGACCTGGTACGGCAACAGCACTGCCTACAACCGCAAAGCTCTGCAGAGAGTGGTGTGGTGTTCCGAAAGGATAATTGGAGGTGAGCTTCCCTCCCTCCAGGACATCTACAGGAAGTGGTGCCTGAGGAAAGCGAGGAGGATCATCAAAGACTCCAGTCACCCCAGTAACCACCTATTTAAACTGCTCCCGTCAGGCAGGAGGTATGGAAGCATCTGGTCCCGAACCAGCAGGCTGAGGGACAACTTCTATTATCAGGTCATCAGACTACTGAACACTGACCAATAGGTCTCCACTGACACTACACTGTCACTTTTCACACTGTCTTTCTCTCTTGCTCTTGACGAAGGCGGTCGCATCTGCTCTCCCTCCCTTATCTCTCCCCGCTTGCTTCTCTTGTCTGTCTTGTGAATACTATTCAGATACTCTCCTCGTCTTGCTCTTGAAAATAAAAAAAAAGGAATATGGATTTGATCAAGTGGTCTCTGAATGCAATTGACACGATCTTCTCGACGAGAAATGTGGGTTCTGGGGAACCTACTTGTCCTGCTGAGACGTTTGCTGCTGGATACACGATGGACGGTTGGGAGAAGTGGCGCATTGTGTGCCTGGCCGCACTGTCTCTGGAGGATGTTGAAGATATCTACCTATTCGGAACTCTGATAACTGGGATTCTGCTGATTGGATTAGGTGGGATACTTGGATATCGAAAAATCTTAAAAGCAGTCAGTCTTAACCCCAAGAGACTGGCTGGCTGGGAAAAAGTGGTGACGAGAGCTGTCAGTAATCAGACTGTGGTTCTGGACCGCAAATTGGATAACATCTTGGTGAGACTAGCAGCTATGCAACGTGATTTGGACAGACCTGGAGACCAGTGATGGACATTAAATATCTGTGAAATTGGCAGATATTGATCGAAACCTGGAAAATATGTTTTTCTTTTTCGGCTGCCCTTATTATTTCCAGCTACTGCATTTCAAGGCTGTGGCTGGAGACATAACTAACTCCCCGAAGACCAAGATAACGAGATGCTCTGTTAAAACGAGATTTTTTACCCTCGTTATCCTAATGTATCTTATTCCTTATTTTCTATGATGGTGCCGGTTAGGTGGCTGCCGTCGCGACTCTGTGGTCGCAGAAATCATTTCGCTGCATATTGTACTCTGTATGATTGTGCATGTGACAAATAAACTTGAACTTGAACTTTATAGTCACTAAGCCACTTCATGCACTCCATACTGCACATATTTGCCTTTTTGCACAACATTCATTGCGGACATTATACATATACATTATACACAAGTAGACACACTCCCACAATCGTGTGTGTATGGGTATATACATGTATGCATATGTGTGTATGTGCATATGTAGATATATGTATATATATATATGTATGTATATATAGACGTGTATATGTGTGTATATTCTGTATGTGTATATGTGTATACTTATGCTCACTTTTTTTTTAATTATTATTTTTTTAATAACACTTGCACAATATTTTACTACTGTATTATCCATATGTATATTTATTCTTATAATTGTACACCACTATTGCTTGTGTAGCTTGCACATAAGAATTTCACAGTAAAATACAATTTTACAATAAAAGCGACTTGACTTGACTTGACTTGACTTAACTTAATATAATTTATACAGTTTACATTTTATATCTCTTATTGTAACTGTATATTTGTAGATTTTATTTTGTCTATTTTCCTTATTTGATCTAATTTTTATTTTTAGTTCACAGACAGTTGTTTCACTGCATATCATACTGTGTGTAGTTGTGTGCCTGACAAATAAAATGTTGAATTAGAAGTACTGCATTGTCCTATGTGAGATCTCGTACCATCATTTTGTCCTTGTTTTGTTTAAAATCTTCCGCATGTTTTCATTTCTAATTTTCTAGATATCTTTGGCATAGAGTCAGTCACAAGATGTTAAAGAACTGAGCTGAAATATTATTATTAATTAACACAACTTTTCAGCCAGTCGTTGGGGGTATTCCATGAAAGTAGCTAAATAAAGCCAGACTTCCGCGCAAAAGTGAGACTCAACTTAGCGGCATCTCCAAATTAAGCCTGATGTCGTTCCACAAACGTAGCTCAGCTGTAACTAATCAAGGCTTATTCAAGGCAGGCTTGCATAGTCTCACATTGTGCGCGCGCCTGTGATATTTAAAAAGCCCAAATGAATGAATGAACGAAACATAGATCCGAAATGAGCCAGACAGGTAAAAACGCGGACAGTTTTTTTCTCCGCTGCTGAGCAAACGCTGCTCATGGAGTTGTATGAGGAATACTCAGACACAATAAATAAAAAAGAGAACACCCTTGCTATAAATAAAGGCAGGGGAAAGGCTTTGCAAAAGATTGCGGACAGACTTAATGCCTAAGTTATGTAAACATTACAAGTGTATCATGGTTACAGTGGTTAATGTTTCACACTACTGCGATTGCTGGTACGATCCCTATGGCTAACTTGGACCCTTCTGTGTTGAGTTTACATGTCCATATTATATTATAATGTTCTTTATTATTTGATCTCTGTAAATACTTTAAATTGAACCTGTATGAAATGTTTTGCACAAATAAGCAAATTAGAAAAATATTTGATTTAAGTCTACTTGTAACCACGTAAGTGTAATCTAACTAGGTTGTTAATAAGAGCTTTACTGATGTGTGTGTGAACTCTACTGACCCAGTAGCCTTACTCTGGTCTTACATTTTAATCCTTCACTATTACATCTCAATAGAAGCAATCTAAGTGGACAGCGAAGAACCTGGCAGCAAGTAAAAACTAAATATAAAAATATCTTTCATAATGGTAAGTAGCTTATAAATAAATTGCAACGTAATCTCAATAGTAGATTAAAAATGTATAAATGTCACTGTAGCTGCCAAGAAAAGGAGGCAGCCAACTGCTACTGGTGGGGGAGAGCAGAGGAGCTGGCACTGAGCCTTAATCGAGGTGGGCCTCAGGTGGAGGGAATTGGGGGGGGGGGATGTTATCAACAAAGATCATCCCCTTAGGTGTCCTGGAGAAATATGTACAAGGTATTGTCCACTACTTTCCCTCCGGGTGTCAGTCTCTTAGTTGTGATAATTGATAAGTGACGGTATGCCCATCTATGCAGTGAGAGGAGATGATGTAATTCTGCTTGATCCCCTAGCTACATTTGTGCAAGACACTCCTGACCCATGTGTAAGTTAGTCATGGTTTAGGTTTACAGGCTATTCTGTCATGCTATCTTCTCTCGCTTTAACAGATTTAGTTTTCCCCATTTGGCAGTTTGATGGCCCCAGTACATCCAGGGCTGTTGATGAAGAGACAGTGTCTGCAGACACTGATCTTCAGGAGGTAAGCCTAAATGTGAAATGGTTTGCATATGTGTGCAATCTGAAGAACTGTTTTATTAACAGTAAACCTTGTTGCACTGTAAACCACCGTCCCTGTCAGCAAAGAGTGAAGTGAGTAACTACCCATTATTACCAGCAACATACTTGGCGTCGCAATAGTACATGGTTCAAACTGGGTTTTTAATTTTCTGTTGTCTGTCTCTCCACAGCTCCAAGCAAAGGATGATTGACATGTGTGTTCTGAATGTGCCCAATTAGGAGTAAATGGACAACTTCAGAACAGCGACGGCAGGAGGCAGAGTTGTGAAACGGCACCACCAGCTGGTGATTTAATACACCGACATATATTTGCACCTTGAATAAAGTATTCCAACTTGTTTAAATTATTATTATTTTTTTTTTAATTATTTATTTATTGGAAAAGTGTATTTTACATAAAAAAGATGTTATGTTAATGTTTAAAAAAAAATACTAATTAGACCATCTCTAGTTCTGAAATGCCATCTGTTCTGGACAATGTAAATAAATGAAATAGTGTCCATTTTGAGCATGTGTTTTATTTATGCATCACTACATGAGCTGGGGGTTGGGGCTCAATGGTCACCAGTGGCTTTACATAAAATAACTGTCCCTGTAAAGGTCCCTTACAGTCCGTCCTTCCAATCTTTCCTCAAGAGCTGGTATGTCTTACCACTGCACCTCCACAGTGGGCAGTTTCTCCCGGCGTATGGTTGCTATATTGTGTAGCACAGCACAGGCACCCACAATGTTGCACACTCGGTCCGGCCTTACTCTAAGGCCCTTCAGGCACTGGAATCTGCAAGAGTTAAAGCAGTGAGAGCTGTGTTAACCTTAAGTAGCCCTGCAATAGTTGTAAAATGTGTACGAATTTCAAACCTGGATTTTAATTGGCCGAAGGTCATTTCTAACCGTGCCCTTGTTTTCGAGTGGGCATTGTTAAATTGCCTTTCTGCCTCAGTATGAGGTTCTGGGTAAGGGGTTAGGAGGTATGGCATGCAGGCATAACCCCTGTCCCCAAGCAGGACTCCATTAAACTCCCCTGCAAAAGAAAGTACATACTGTATAAGGTATATATATATATATATATATATATATATATATATATATATATATATATATATATATATGTATGTATGAAGACGTATAAAGTTATGTGTGCCTACTGACTGTTAGAACTATTTCTCTTTTAAAATTATGATCACTACTTTCAATAATAAAATGATTGTGAAGTAAAAACCCTTGCTTGAAATGTTCTCTTGCCTTCTGCAAACCTCTGTTTCAGTGAAGATGCTCGAAAGATCCTGGAGTCATGGACAGAGCCTAGCCATTTCGCCTCAACATTAGTTATTAGGCAGTTGCTGTCACAGATCATCTGAACACAGAGAGTGGATTTAATGATATAGCATATTTTGTCTGGCGGAGCATAAATTTAAGATTGCTCAATATATGAATTGATGAACAATGTTAAATTCAGAGCTAAATCCCTCTACTGGCAATGTATGGAGTTATTGCCAATCTACATACCTGTACATTGAAGCTATGGAAAGATTTCCTGTTCACATAGTCTGCCTCAGTTGGTCCAGCTGGGGCCTGTATTCTGATGTGGGTGCCGTCCACAGCACCCAAGACAAGGAAAACCTGAGGAACAAATTTAGCTTAATACAGGCATATCAATTTTTAAGTTTACTTTAACTGTCACATACCTGCTATTGCATAAAAGTTCTCCTTGATCCTCTGTGTTGGTAGATGGCCAGGGAAGGTGATATAAATATTTAAATATTGCCTCAGAGGACGGTAGACCATCCTTATTTCATGGCATACGATTGCTTTAGCCAAATGCTCAGCATCACCAACACTGTAGAGAAATGTCCCACTGGCAAAGAAACGCAGTGCAATACAGACAGATTGCACTGTGGTCAGGCATTGACTTCGCCGTGTGGGTTTGCTGAGGTGTGGTTCCAACAGCTCACATAGGTAGACTATGCTGGGTCTGCTGAACCAGTATCTCTCCCACAGATAGTCATCTGGGAAGGCAAGAGGGTTTAAACTGTCCCTAAAGACCCTTGGGGCTGGTGGTCTGAAAGCTCTTTCTAATATCCGTGCACCCTCATCCACGGGGTCTTCAATAAATGAACAGGCCATAATTACATACTGGGGCTTCTCTGTTTCTCTTTCGTTCTGAATCTCCATGCAGGGGTTGGTCTCACTCAGTACTGCTTAAATCGGCCTGACCTTCATAAGGCAATTAAGCTGACATCTCATTATTTTTTATTATTATTATTATTTTGGTAAATGTAATAAGGCTTTTTTGTGTAACTGCTTATATAATTTAATGATTTTCTTTGCTTGATATGAACCAGCAAGTTCCTTTGATTTATTTTAATGCCACAGTGTGTGCAAGTCACCCTGACTTGCTGCCGGACATGTACTCTTTTTGCTGACGATGCTGAAGGTGGTCCTGGTGCTGCTGATGGAGGTGGTGCCACTGATGCTGGGGATGGAGGCGCTGCTGCTGAGAATGGTGATGGTGCCACTGATGCTGGGGATGGAGGTGCTGCTGATGCTGGGTATGGCAATGGTGCTGCTGATGCTGGGGATGAAGAAGGAAGATGCATTGTTGGCTATCACAATGCGAGACTTATTCCTAAACAACATGTTTTATGAAAAGAAGAAATTTAGGCTCCCTTTCTTTTTACTTTTCAGAGAGTAGAGGACCTGGACATTTTCTTGCAGGAAATACAAGACAAAAGAGACATCCGTGTGTCTTGTTTACACAACCCTCACTTGTGAATGTACTAGTGGGGTACTGTAATGTAAATATTGATTTTTGTTTTGTAAAATTTCTTTAATATTTTGTGTGAAAAATTAGTGTTGTGTTCTTGAAATATATTTATAATTTTATGACTTCTTATTATGACATTTTATCTAAATTTAAGATTTATTTTGTGTTTAGATGCACATTTTCCTGTTTTAGGTTAACAGAAACAAATAAATCCAGCAAAAAACTTGTAGGACAGTGGAGTATGTGACCATTAAATGAAGTTGCATGGCTGGTTTTAGGCTACTGGACTGGTCACTTATTTTCATTTAAAATAATAATAATGAAACATAAAAAATAACATAATGTGTAGCCTATCACATGACGGTGGAGTCTGTCTAAAATTATAGTCAAAATTCAATTTAAATAAACTTCATTATTTATTATTAATTATTTATTACATTATTAATCAGATGATTAGAATAGTTGATGAATTAAAGAGGGGTTTTATCCAAAGCGTAAATACAACGTTTTAAAAATTTATTAGAAACACACACACATACATAGTGTGAGTAATGTTCTTATCAAGTATTTGTGTAAAACGACACTATTCGTAGGCAATAAAGCATTATTAAAATAAAGTATTTACGTAATGCCGTTAGTCAAAAAAATGGTAGTGGCCATGCTGAAAATAATAAATCATAATCATGACAAATATTGGAGAAAGATAAGGATTTACTTCCATTATGGTTGAACTTGCACTGACATTAACATCCACTTGGTAGCGCTTGATAGCGTCTCAAGCCCCGCCCACTAGACCTAGCAAGGGGGAGCTAGAGCTCCAGCTCCTCCCATTTGGCTTTGCAGCGAGCACCCTCTCGACTTGTTCGGAGGTGTAATTTACCATGGCAACTCAGCAGGGATTTATTTAAGACACGTTGATGGAACATAACTCTTACTTAAATAAGACAGACTTTCCCTTAATCCTGCTTCGTGTAAATTACCCCCCTGAACTAATCAGTGACGTCACCTGTTCTGTGCACAGAGAGAACTAATACATGGCGTATGCTGTCCTAATACTTTTGACCACTTCTGTCTCTCTCGTAAATGTGTAACAAACTACTTTAACTTAAATTCCTTTATCAAAGTAAAATGCCTAGAATATCTGACAGTATATAATTAGTGTAACACTGCAGGTGCACTGACCGGGCCGCTGCCCTCTGCCATCACAGTGAAGCACTTTCTCCTGCAGGTCTGTTCTGTCTTCTAATGACGTTTAGATAAGAGCCAGTTTTGAAGACGCCCACTTCCCTGGGTCATGTGACTGACGAATGGAGTCTGGTTCTGGCTCGAATTCTTTTCATATATTAAATTTTACTCCTTGAATTTTTATCTGAATTTTAGAATATAAAATTAAATGTGGATTAAAATCGAGACTGTGAAATTTCACAGCTTAAAATGGATGAATTAGAATTTCCTGTGACATTCAGAGCACTTAAATTCATAGATATTGCTTTTTAAAGGCAAATATTTTAGTTTTTATTTAAATTTTAAAAATAAAGATTCAAGTGATGGAAAAATGTTTTTTAAAGGCTGATATAATTCAAATAATTTGGCTTCTGTAAAGTTCACTCCTTGCACATTTCTACAGGTAATCAAATGATATTGAATGCAGATGAAGTTCCTGATTCTGGTTCTTACTGTGATGCTGATAAGCGGTGAGTGTAAACTGGGCTTCAGGTCAAGTGTTATAAATAATCAGAAGATGAAGCTCATTAAAATCAGTCCTGATGTTATCAATGAAAACACTAGTTAGTGATTGTGAGACAATACTCAAAACTGTAATTTCAAGTGATGCAGTACACAATAATATTTGTTAATGAAAAGTTAAATGTGAATGTGTCTTTTAATTTCAACTCTTCTGAATGTTTGGGGAAAGTCTTACTTTGTTACTGAATGTATAAATGTGCACTTGATAACACAGTATGTATTCTCTAATTGACCTTGAATTTTAGTGTTTAATAGCAGTGAGTCTGCGCCAGTAGAAGTGACTCTCAGACCCAAAAATGTCCAGGGATTTTTTCATCAGTCATCATCATTATCATCATCAATCACTGTTCCCTTTGTTGGTTAGTTTGATATGTTGGCTACATCTGAAACATCAAAGCTTTCATTAGTTACATTTGTTACACTTGTTTTTATTTCACTGTAGTAAGCTAGTCTCTACATTATTACAAAGGGGAGTGATTCTAATAGAAAGGGAGAAAATCACTGTATCAGACTTCAATAACTCACATGTGTAACTGTAACAATGTGATTTGTTTTGTCCATCAGTGTAAAATTATGTATCCTCTAGTTGATTTATGTGTAAAATGGTGACAGTGAAAACCAGGAGGATGGGAACTCACACATTAGATAAAGTTAAGGAGGAAAGATAAAGTATTGGGATTAGAACTGATACACAGGTGAAGCTCAGAGACTCCGTTCTCCTTCACTACACTCTCAAACACTGAAGGTAAGATCTTAGACAATATCATGATTATGGGACACTTTGGGGTTTTTGTTGATTTGTTTTCACTATACTTATTATAAGTATAATTTAACCATTTGTACAATATTGTAGCTACTCTCTTCCATGCTAATCCACTCCCTAGGCTTTTCTACAGTTAATAAAATGATATTTTAGGGCATGCAAATTTTTTTTATTTTTATTTTTGAAGAAAGATGAAGACTCTGTTCCTGACTCTGGTTCTTGCTGTGATGCTGATGAGCAGTGAGTGTACACTGGGATTAGAGTTTTTATTTAAAGCTTTTATATGCATATTTCAAATATAAGTGATCTGTAATAAGAAATCAGAAGATGAGGCTCAAAAATCAAATCAGACTGAAAATCAGTCTTGTTTATTTGGGACACAAGGCAATGTACAGTAAAAGCTGAAGTGAAGTTGACTATCCTCACTTTTGAGAAGATGACATTAACATTTGAAAGCATCAAAGGCATCAGTTGAAAAGTGTTTTTTTCTGGTCAGGAAAAAAATATTCAGGAGCCGTTATACTATGTTCTTTAAAAATAAAAGAATCATTATGCACAATTTATCAAACTTTGACAACAGGACCCAAATGAACCATACAACTTGCTTGACTAATGTAAGTACTGAAAAATAAAATAATTAATTAAAAACAACAATAATAATTTATCACAGTTAATATAAAAAAATATTATATGAATGGGAGTTACCTGACTGATCTAAGGACATCAATACAATCACTGGAAACCTTCTGATGTAACCTTAGTAATGAAGTAATCAGTAATGACAGTATAAAAGTGTGATCCAAGTTCATGTAGGCTAGCAACATCTCAACACTGATTAATTTACATAAAATATAAACTAGTATTTTTATTACATACATAACATTATTCTTATGAAAAGAGTAGATGCCTGTATACATTTATATTTCTGTTTCTTTCTTATTTTCTTTCTTCATTTTCCAAATAGTGTAGCTGATGCTAAGATTTGTTTATCCACTGCGATATAAAACCATAAAACAATTTTACTCACACCTTAATCCAAAATGTAGTTTAAGCTGCTCCTAACAATCTGTACAGTATATGTGGTATGTACACAAACATCTACACTCACAGAGATACAGGTTTATTTTAATATAGAATAAATGTAAAAAAAAAAAAATCCTTACATATAAACCATGTATAAAATTTTAAAACAAGTTTATCACAGACATTTGAGTCATTCATGCTAACCTTAAGTACGTGGGAGGAAAGATTACCAATAAGCTTATATGTAATTAACAGTTTGTGTTCTAGTTGTGTGATGCTCTCCAACCTCTTGCACTAGTGATGCTGATATGCTAATAGAAGATTAAATATAATATATCAGAACATTAGGTTGATAATGAATTAATAGATTGATAGGTGAATTAATTAATTAATTGATTAATTAAAACCATAAAACGATATTGATTAGAAGTAGATGTTTGTAGAAAGTTCATTATTTGTTTTTGTCTCCACTCTGTTCAGGTTCTTCTCTGAAATGCTACAAGTGTTACATAACTAGGAGACTACATTGTGCCCTGGTTCCTGAAACCTGCAAGAAGGATGATGTCTGTGTCAGCTATGAAATACGAACTAGTTTATGTATGTATTTATTATTGCAGCTTATCTAAATTAAAGCATTTTAATTACATCTGGTTCTGCATTAGGACTTGCACTGACTAAATGTCTAAATGTCTTTTATGTCCTCAGTAAACAAACGAGTTCAAATGTGGGACTGTGCCTCTAAGGATCAATAAATTAAAAAAGTCACTAAAATGTATATTACAATACATATTCACAGTATTGTATTCATTTTATATTTGGTAGAATTTCATAGTGTGCCTGATCCAAACACACACAAATTTAGAGGTGCAGTGGATATAATATATCTGACGATAACCTGGCATAATGAGATGAATGGTTATAGATGAATGAATGCATGAATTACACACCTGGATTGGTGCATTATCATCCTTATATGCGGCATCGCATTCAGGATACAATGTTTGAATCATTTGGTGCACATGGTCCTTCAGTGGTACTTGGCAGTGACACGCCCATCTTGCACAAGTATCAGGACCCGGGAATGCCATGATATTGCAGCCCAAACCATCACTGATCCACATCCATTCTTCACTTTGGCATGCAACAGTTTGGGTGGTATGCTTATTTAAGGCTTCTCCACATCGTAACTCTCCCGGATGTGGAAAAGACAGTTGAAGGTGGACTCATCAATAACAATACAACAAAAATGTTTTACATTGTCCACAGCCCAAGATTCTCGCTGCTGGCACCATTGAAACTGACGTTTGTTAGTGGCACGAGTATTTGGCTATAGCAGCCCGGCCATGTACCTGTACATTGACCATGTGGAGTCTTATAAGTGCATATTTACTTCTGCAGTGAGTTGGACAGCTGTGGTTTTATTTTTTTGGGATACAATGCAGGTTAGCACCCAGACATCCCTTTCAGACAGCTTCTTCTTCTCCTTTCTCCACCAGGCTGGTCAAATTTAGCCATGAAACCTCCAACACCAGGTTGCCCAGTATTTCAGTTTATTATTGCAGCTCATTTAAATTAAAGCATTTTATTTACATCAGGTTCTGCATAGGGACTTGCACATACAGTATTTACACAGTACAGCAGTCAGTGCAAGTCCCTATGCAGAACCTGATGTAAGTAGAATGCTCTCTCTCTCTCTCTCTCTCTCTGTGTATATATATATATATATATATATATATATATATATATATATATATATATATATAGATAGATAGATAGATAGATAGAGATGTGTGTGTGTGTGTGTGTGTGTGTGTGTGTGTTTATAAGTACTTATTTACAGAAAGTTTTTATTTATTTTTGTTCCCTAAATCAGTGAGGAAAAGCATGGGTCAAAATCTATGCAGCAATTAGGGCCAAGTCAAACAAATCCAAAGCAGAAATCCGTGAATAGGAATACGAGGCCGATACATACATTCATCAAAAACATAGCCGGAAAGAGCACCAGTCAGAGGCTTTTTCGCCAGCCATATGTGCATGGAAGAACAAGTGCTTTCACTCCCACACGCTGGGTAACACTTTACAGGGCACTGTTTCCACTCTGCTTGACACTAGAAGCATGGTAACACTCGCACATCTTTTTATATTGCCACCCAACACACCCCAGTGCAATCCCTTGCCTGTCCCCTGTGTCCATGGTGATTAGCAGGTGGTGTCTTCTGTGCACATCTTCGTTGAGGATCACCTGGGTAAATACAACCTTAAAGCTGAAATTAATACCTGAGTTGCCTGTGCCTCTACTCGTAGGTCAGGATTGTCTTAGCTTGCATCCAGAACTGGAAAACCGCGTCCAGAAAAAAAGTAGCAGCGACACAGCGGCAGCGCTAAAAATTAAGGAGAGGCTACTGATTCTTCTAACCCAGTAATACCGTACCACAGAAAAGATACAAGATTGCTTCCACTGGCTTTTCAGCAGAGTGGAGTTCCTAAAGGAAATTCCAACTGATCAAGGTTTCTCTTTTATGTCTAAATTAATGTGTGATATGTGCCGGCTGTTGCAGATTAAGCAGATCCGGTGGAAAGATTTAATCAGACGTTAACTGATTATCCTACATGTCCTGTTTGCTGTCCGTTAAACATGCATGCATTTACAGCATGTTGTGGCATGACCAACATTGAGGAGTTGACTAGCTCCTGGTCCAGCTCCATTGTCATGATGCCAAAGTCTGATGGGTTGATCAGTCTATGTAATGACTTCCAGTTAAACACAATATCCAACTTTGAGCTATTGGCAGATGGCCCTTACACCAAAGGCCAAAGAGGCATTTGCAACTGATTAGGGCCATTGGCAGTATTGGGTTCTGCCCTATGGTCTCCACACTGCCCCAAATACATTCCAGTGGCCAATGCACATCATCCTAAGAAACCACTGTCCCTATGCTGCTGCCTATTTGGACAAAGTCATCATCCACTCAAGTAGCTGGGAGGATCATCTGCACCACCTGAAACAAATATTGGGTGAACTGCAGAAAGCAGGTCTAACAGTCAGAAGTGCCATTTGTGGCTGACTGAGGCATGTGTCTCAGCCTATCTCACTCACAGCACTGGAGGCCCCCAGGGGTGTGTTCTGAGCCCCCTGCTGTACTCTTTGTGACTGTGTGGCCACTACCAGCTTTACCACCATCATTGAGTTTGCTGATGGCACCGTTGTGGTGGGCCACATATGGGATTAGGTAATTACGTAACAACAAGAAAAACAACAGTTAGTTGGTATTTTAAGACACAGAGGTCAGCCTTTCTGTAATAGTTCTTGCAAGAACAGTATTGTCAAGTGCATTTGCAAAATCCGTCAAGCACCATAATGAAACTGGCTCTCATGAAGGCCATCCCAGGAGGGCGAGACCAAAACCTACCTCTGCCGCAGACCAGAAGTTCATTTAGAGTTATCAGCCTGAAAAATGACCAATTAACACCTCAGATTAGAGGCGTTATGAAGTCTTTACAGAGCAGAAGTAGCAGAAACATCTCACCATTAACTGTTCAAAGGAGATTAATGCATTTTTTGGACGCCTTCAGCATTCCTTTACAATGAAGAAATAAAAATCAGGAATCATCATGGAGTTAGAAAGTGTTCTAAAACTTTTGAATGGTAGTGTATATCCCTTTATAATAGCCTGTACGCCCACTGTGTGCAATACCATGTAGTGTATAAAACCTTACACTAACCATCATTAAAGTTACCATGGACCTCTTGCCTGTTTAACGCTCTCCTCGTCCGGCCTTTCAGTTTAGGTGAATACCCATGTCTTGGTAGGTTTGCGGCTGTGTACTAATCTTTCCGTTTTCGATTGATAGATTGAACAGCATTCCGTGAGATGTTAAAAGCTTAAGATATATTTTTATAACCTAGCCCTGCTTTAAACTACTCCACCACTTTATCCCTCATCTATCTGATGTGTTCCTTGGGCTTCATGATGCTATTTGTTCACTAATGTTCTCTAACAAACCTCTGAGGGCTTCACAGAACAGCTGTATTCATTTATTTTATTTTATTAAATTACACATAGGGGGACTTTATTTAATAATTAGGTGACTAATTCAGCCATTGGTTCCACTAGATTATAGTTAGGGGTATTAGAGTAAAGAGGGAGAAATACAAATGCACACCACACTTTTCAGGATGTTGTGGTTCAGCTCTACTCTAATTGCAGAAGTCCGTGTAACAGCACTGGGCTTTGCTGTAAATACTTTGCTTTATAATGTTGCACTCTGCTGAATAGACACAGCGCTTCCTCTGAACTCGTTGAACTAAGGAAATAAGAGACATTCAGCAGTCAGTGCAAGTCCTTATGCAGAACCTAATGTAATGAACCTGCTTTATTTTAGTGCCTGCCTGTGTGTGTGTGTGTGTGTGTGTGTGTGTGTGTGTGTGTGTGTGTGTGTGTGTGTGTGTGTGTGTGTGTGTGTGAAGTGCGATTATGCATGGAAAGGTGTTTAAGAAAAAGTGTAATGGGAGCTAAATATGTGTGTGTTTGTGTTAAATTTTAGTTGACATTTTAAAATTTGTTGCCTTAAGATCTGTTGTGCTGCTGTGTTATATTAAATGTCTTATTAACATGACTTTCTGATAAATAGTCAGAAACATACAGAAAAAATTTAATCCATTATAGCTGACACAAACATAATCCTTCCTGCAGGTTTCAGGAACTGGGTTACATTTTTCCTTCGGACCTGGGTAACACTTGTTGCATTGCAGAGCAGAACCTGTAACAGAGTGGATACCAAATACCAAATAATAAACTTTGCTGTGATATATTATACTTACTCTTTTCTCCCTACTAAATATCAGCAAACTCACACACTAGGACACACATGTTTGTTTATAACATTATGTAGATGTCACTGCTGTATCAGATTACTTCCCTCTTATTTAAGGTCAGCATGAACAGGTTCAAGATTCAAAGAACTTTATTAATTCCAGAGGGAAATTGCTTAAAGATGAATAATATGTACAGTAATTTTATACATATTTTATTGGTTAAGATACTAAATTGATTTGCTGTTTTTTTTTTTACATTTATTCTATAAGGTGTCTACGCACCTGCACCTGTGTAAGTGCAAGTGTTAGTGTACAGTATATACCACATTCTGTACAGATATATAATAATAGCTGCTTGAACCACAATGTGGATTTAGGTAAAATGGTGCGTGATTGGTTTCATATCGCAATGGATAAGCAAATCTAAGCATCCCAGTTAAAAAATAAATAAAAAGGAAGTGGAGAAACAGAAAAAATATAAAAGGTCTCCTCAGTTTTCTTTTGACATGTTGTGCTGTAATGGTGGGGTCACAGGGGCTCCTGGCTGCATCTTCTGAGACAGTAGTTGAGGGGGAGGGAAGGTAATAACAGGACAGACAATAAAGGAGTGGAGCAGTCAAACTTGTTGAAGAACTGGTTGAACTCACTGCCCCTCACCACATCTTCAACTATTACACAGTTGTCCTTTTTATTTTTTTTTACAGTCGGTGATGGGTTTCATACCATCCCAGATCTCCCTTGTGTTGTTTTCATGCAACTTCTCCACTTTATTTACGTATATCTCCTTGGCCAGCTTTAAAGCCTTAAAATTCTTAAAAGCCTTCCTCTTCAGGTTAAGTAGAAGCTTGACAGCACTGGTAACCCAAGGCTTCTTGTTAGGGAAGCAGCAGATGTTTCTAGCACAATGATGTTGATACAGAAGATGTCAATCATGCAGTAGATTACCTGCAGTTTGTCCATGGGTAAAAAAACTTGGTGTTGACCATGCTATTTTCTACCTGTTACATCAGACACTTTTCCACCTCAATAAGGTAAAAAGATGTTGTGAGGATCATGTTTCTTTACTTTTCCAGCTTTTAACACAATCCAGCCCCTCTTATTAAAAAACAAGCTGACTGACATGCAGGTAGATTTAAACCTGTTGATCTGGATCACAGACTATCTCACCAGAAGGCCACAGGATGTCAGGATGAGGGAGTGCATCTCAGAATCTATATACTGCAGCACAGGTGCTTCACAGGGGACTGTCCTCAGCCCTTTTCCGTTCATTCTGTACACCTCAGACTTTACATACAATGCTACATGCATGACTGGACATTAAACAACATGCTGTCCATCATGGCTGACCCCAACCACATTGTTCTTTGCAAACAGAAGAGTACATTCAGTGTAGGGCTTAAGGTTCTTCTGCGATATACATCGTGGTGTTGTGCGCATATCTGTCTCACCTTTCAGCTTCAGGGTATGCTCAATTACTCTCAATATTACATATTATGCCATTACGTACAAACTCTGTTTAATTATCAGTTTCATGCTGTTCTTTACACAATAATTTTTTTGCACTATTAAAACATTTTGCACTATTGCCACACCGTTATTTTACTTATTAGTTTCTTTTTTGTGTGAGACTTGAGCATTGCACAAATATCTTCTGTTCACAGTTTTCACTTTACCCTGCGTATACTGTCTATAGTATGTATACTGTTTAAAGATACTATATTGTCTTCAACTTGCCTCTGCATTCTCTGAGAGATTTGGAGTATTTTATAAAAAAAAAAAAAAAAACAGTAGGCAAATATTGCCAAGTTAGGATGTGTAATGCTGACAGCTTCAAAATGAGTTCTTAATTAAAATCAAAAGAGTGCTTTAACAAAGTATTAGTTTAAGGGTGTGCATTTTGTTGGAACCACATTATTTCGGTTTTTCATTTTACTTCCCCTAAAAGGTTTCAGTTTATAACTGAGTTGTAAAGTTATATGTAACATTAAAGATAAAGTTTTAAAATGGTTCAATTTGGTCTAATTTCTTTGCATAAAAAAACAGCATTTTAACAGGGGTGTGTGGAAGTTTTATAAACACAAAAAATATCCGTTTTGTATCACTTTTTGTATATGCATTTTTTAAGTGCCTAGACCCTAGTCAAGCAGATTGTGCAATATTTTGAGAATAGTTTTGTAACACACCAACAGATGGCAGCAAAAGGCTGCACATATAGTCACATGCTACTGACCAAGGAACAGAAAGAAGATCATGTCTTCTGATCTCAGTCAGCATGCCATGGATGACCCATCCTTCATGTCGAGGATCATTACTGGTAATAAAGCAACAGTCTTCACAGCGGCGGAGCCCATCATCTCCACAACCAAAAAGAACAAGGCCGGTCCAAAGCTTAATCAAGTGCATGCCTACTGTGTTTTTCATGGACACTTCCATGGACAGACCCTTTAATAAGCATTTCTACTGTCAGGTTTTAAGGAGACTTTGGTGGACATACAGTCAAAGTAACAGGATCTCAAAAACCTTTGATGTTCTACGTTCAAAACTTTTTATATCCTAGATTTCATAAACTCTTATTGTTAATGTGCATAATTAGGATTCTGTTCTTTCTAAGACACATATACAGTAACACTCATTATACAGCAGCTTGACACAACTGAGGATATAGATTTTGTTTTCCTAATTACAAATTCTTCATAAACAAGTTAGAGGTGAGAGTATAAACAAACCCTCTGTGTGATTTTACTTTAAGACTGATTTAAATAACTTTATTAATCCCAGAGGGAAATTCCATAAATTTACATGCAGATGAGTCAGGTCCATATAGAGATTTTAAGATTTAAGATGTTTTTTTTTTTTTTAATATAATTATATAGTGCTCATAAGATATAACTTTTATTTAGGACATAAGTGCAGATTTTTTTATTGACCTGAAGCCCAGTGTACACTCACCTCTCATCAGCATCATCTCCACAACCAAAACAAGCCTTGGAATTTGTGGAACAGCGTGGCAATGGTTTGCTTCTTACCTTAAAGATAGGTCATATGAGGTAACATGGAGGGGATCTACATCTGCCCCACGTAGACTCTCTACTGGTGTCCCGCAGGGCTCAGTACTTGGTCCTCTTCTGTTCTCCCTCTATACCCGGTCTCTTGGTATGGTCATATCATCGCATGGATTCTCATACCACTGTTATGCAGACGACACCCAACTTGTCCTCTCCTTTCCTCCCTCTGACACTCAGGTTTCCACCCGGATCTCAGCATGTCTGGCAGACATCTCATTTTGGATGGCTGCTCATCAGCTGAAGCTCAATCTCAGTAAAACCGAACTGTTGTTTATCCCTTGTGACTCATCTCCAGGTCAAGACCTTGTGATATCCATGGACAACAACCAAATCACTCCCTCAACCACCGCCCGCAATCTTGGGGTAACCGTGGACAATCATCTGTCATTTTCCCCACACATCGCTAACCTTACTCGCTCTTGTCGATTTCTTCTTTACAATATCAGAAGAATTCGCCCATTTCTTTCTTCACAGGCTACTCAGGTGCTTGTTCAGTCCCTTGTTATTTCAAGACTGGACTACTGCAACTCACTCCTGGCAGGCCTGCCTCTGTCCACGATTCGTCCTCTGCAACTGATCCAGAATGCAGCAGCACGACTCGTTTTTAACCTTCCCAAGTTCTCCCACACCACCCCACTCCTCCGCTCCCTGCACTGGCTTCCTGTAGCTGCCCGCATCAAATTCAAAACACTGATGCTTGCCTACAAAGCCAAAAATGGCCCAGCACCCACTTACCTCTCTGCGCTAATTACACCACGCACTGCACCACGTTGCCTCCGATCCTCCAGCACTGCTCGCCTCATCCCACCATCTCTCAGGGATCGAGGGCGGCATTCATCCAGGCTCTTTTCTGTTCTGGCACCTAGATGGTGGAATGAACTTCCTCTAGATGTCCGTACATCAGAGACTTTGACTATCTTTAAACGACGACTCAAGACGCATCTGTTTCTCCAGTACTTGGACTAACCCCCCCCCCCCCCAAAAAAAAAAAAAAAAAAAAAAACACCTCAGTTGTGTTGGACTAATGGTACTTAGTTATTAACCTAGTTAACCCAGTGTAAGTATGTATCCAATGTTGTAAACATTAAAGCACTTTTTGTAAGTCGCTCTGGATAAGAGCGTCTGCCAAATGCCTAAATGTAAATGTAAATGATGTAAATGCATCATGACAAGAACCAGAGTCAGGAACAGAATCTTCATCTGTATTTTGCAGCATAAAGGAGAGTCGTAGAGATTTTTAATTCTCATCTTTACAATTAACAGTTGACAAAATGTAGAACTATAAAATGTGAGGAATTAAAATGAGTTCTATGACCATATTAAAAACAAACATAAACAAAAATAATAACACCATCTTACCTTCTGTGTTTGAGAGTGTAGTGAAGGAGAAAGGACTCTCTGAGCTTCACCTGTGTATCAGTTCTGATCCCAGTACTTTTCTCCTTTAAATTCATCTGACGTGTGACTTCCCACCCTTTCTGGTTTTTTAAAGTCACTATAAACTTTTACACATCAATCAACTAAAGGATACATTGATTTCACACTAATGTACAAAACAAATCACAATGTACTATAGAATGCTTCTATTGTAAACTTATCTGAAGATTTTTCTAAGAAGTCAGATCTACTGGCAGAGATTCACTGCTACTGTATGCAATCCTAAATGAAACACTCTGAAACAGTAAATTATAAAAGATATTACCAAATTTATAGGAACTTGCGTGAGCAGGTTCACTTTACTTTACGCACATTCTAGAGCAAGTAAGAAAAACTTCTTTCAGTTTTTCTTCGAGATGATTTTTTTCGAGAAGTTGTTAGTGATTTTAATCCATGGTACATGTGGGAAAAGAAACACTAACATTCAAGGTTTCATTAAGAAAGTGTATTTGGCCTAAAGTTGAGACAAACTCCAGTCCAGTGAAAAAAAAAAAAAAAGTGCAATTAATTACACTGATGTTTTTGAAGATACAGATCTAACCAACAAAATACATACAGTACAAATACTGTACATGTAAATAACAAATGCAACAGTAACTTTAACTTCAAAAGACACAGAGACTGTTTTCTTTTGTAAACTTTGGACATTTTTTTTTTTTTTTGAGAAGTCACATCTACCGGCACAGATTTCTGTTATGAAACCCAAAATTAAACACTCGAAAACATAAAAATTCAACATTTTAATTTATTTGTGATAATGAGGTCAAGTGAAGAATTCATGCTATGCAATCCAGTGCGCATGATATTACCAAACTGATATTATGAGCAGGTTGACTTTGTTTAATACAACGAACAATTAATTAGAAAATACTTTCCCCAAACCTTTGGTTTAAAATCCTAATGGTTTGTTACATAGGCGGCATGGTGGTTGGTACTGTCGCCTTGCACCTCCAGGGTCTGGGTTTGATTCCCGTCTCCGTGTGCATGGAGTTTGCATGTTCTCCCCATGCTTGGTGGGTTTCCTCCGGGTACTACGGTTTCCTCCCACAGTACAAAAATATGCAGGTTAGGCTAATTGGCATTCCCAAATTGCCAGTAGTGTTTAAATGAGTGTGTGTGTATGTGTGTGCGCCCTGTAATGGATTGGCTCCCTGTCCAGGGTGTACCCTGCCTTATGCCCTAAGTCTCCCGGGATAGGCTCCAGGTCCCCACGACCCTGAATACAGGATAAAGCGGTATAGAAGATGAGTAAGTGAGTGAGTTTGTTGCATTAATAAGAATCTTACATTATTTAGGAATTATAGAAAAGGCCAATTTACATTTAAAGTTTTATTATACAATTTATACAATTTCTCTTCAGAAACTTCAGAATCTTTAAACAATGCAAACTAATTCATCTTTTTATCATGAGGTATAATTGGTTTTTTTTGCCTCAGTGGCAGTTTAATGGGGCAAGGTTCAAGTTAAATAAAATCAAATTTTATTTATAAAGCATCTTTTATATCAACATGTTAATATCACCATTAATATCAGTATCAATATGATCAAAAGACTTAGGCCCCTATTCCTCTGAGCCGAATGTGCTTCTGAATCTAGATGAATCCAAATTCGTTACTACCTCTGGATAGTTTGGTAGAGGATGGTAACAGCTGCTTACAGCCGCTTTTGGGCTGTGGATTCGTAAGCACCGTTATCGAGTCATTATTGATTTTTAATTCTATAAGTCCATATTTAAGTCCATAATGACTCTCTGAATGCTACATTGTTTTAGCTGTTCTGAATATCTTGTGGTAAATAGGGCCCTCGAGGGCGATTTTCGTCGTGTCGTTAACTCATTCTGTGTCCGAAAATGGCGTCGAAGAGATCTTTAAAAACCGTTGCAGCTATGAAAGAGGACGCCAATTCGAGTGACTCTGTTTCACAGGGTAGTGTGAACGCGATACTTGCTGCAATTGGTTCCCAAGGAGATGAGTTGAAAAAGTTAATTGAGGACAAGATGACAGCTCTAAGTGGCCGCTTGGATGCGTTAGACGCTACGCTGGTTAACCTGCAGTTAGAACAGACCGGCGTCAAACAAAAAATTGTGGAAATAGAAGGTGCCCTGAACGGTACGGATTCACGGCTAGGAGAGGTGGAAAAGTTGTGTGATAATTTGCGTGCAGAAAATAAATCTCTCTGGGCCAAACTGAATGACTTGGAGGGTCGCTCTCGTAGGCTGAATCTCAAATTTGTGGTAATAATGGAAGGAGAAGAGCGGGGACGCCCTTCGGTGTTCATTTCGGACCTGATTACGGAACTTCGGCCGAGACAACTTCCCCAAACCAGTGAAAATTGATCGTGCCCACCGGGCACTGTTACCCAAGCCATCTGAAGGCCAGAGACCTCGTACCATTATCGCACGGATCCACAATGATCGGGACAAGGATTTAATCCTTCGTCTAAGCCGGGAAAAGTTTCCTCTGGAATATAAAGGAAAGCTGATGTACATTTTTCCTGACTATACTCCGGAGGTAGCTGCGCGGAGACGTGCCTTCAGCTCAGTCACGAAAGTTTTACGAGAGGCCGGGTTGAAATGGTCCCTGCGTTTCCCAGCGAAACTGATGCTGCATCATAACGGTCGGGAGTTTTCTTTTGAATCTCCAGAAGAGGCAAAGAAGTTCGTGGGTAACCTGTCGAATGACTCAGCGTAGGTTTTACGTGTGACTTTACTCAGCTTGGTCTGAGTATTTACCTCGATTTACAGAAGTGGACTTTGGAATATTTTGTTTATTTTTCACTGTGGTACGTGATTCAGTGGTTATGTGCACAAAAGCACCCAATTAAGAGGGGAAAAGTGCTTACACATTTAAAGTCGTTGTCGGCTGATATTATTTTCCTTCAGGAAACCCATATTAGACCCAATGAACAAATGCGGCTGAGGGCAAATTGGATTTCACAAGTTTATCAAGCTACTTTTTCCTCTAAAGCTAGAGGTGTGGCTATACTTTTTAAAAAATCTATTCCTTTCCGAATGCACTCTGTGGTATCTGACCCGGCGGGAAGATATATTATTGTGTCTGGATTTATTAATAATTTCCCGATTACGTGTGTTAACGTGTACGGACCAAATATAGATGATCCGTGTTTTTTTCGAAAATTATTCAGGCTTATTCCAGACACGAACTAACAAAAGCACAGTATTGCTGGCGTTTTAATTCTCAATTATTAATGGATAAACAATTTCAATCTTACATAACTGAGTGTTTAGGCCAGTTTGTGAAGACCAATGACAAGGGGGACGTTTCAGATTCTTGTCTTTGGGAAACCTGTAAAGTAGTGCTAAGGGGTCACATTATTGCATATGAATCCTCGTTGAAGAGGGAGAAGCGCAGGCGTCTGTCTGAGATAGAATCTATATTGCCGTCCTTAGAACAAGTATTTTGTGTATCTAAATCTCAGACTGACCTTAACGCTATTCTTAAGTTGAAATATGAATATAACTCTATTTTAAATGATCAGGTTTCTAATTTGTTAATTAAACTTAAACAGAAACAGTTCGAACTGGGAGATAAGGCTGATAAACTTCTTGCCAGGCAATTAAGAGGTGTGCAGGCTAGCAGGGCGATACATCAAATTAAATCTCAGAATGGAACTTTGTTAACACATCCTAAAGAAATTAATAATCGTTTTGCTGAATTTTATAAACATCTTTATTCTTCCAGCTGTTTAGAGCTGAATGATATAGGGTGCCAATTTCTTGATGCGGTAGACTTTCCTAAACTTAATGAAAGTGCCAGAGAGGAATTAGAGGAACCGCTCTCTCTCTGTGAAATTTTGGAGGCGATAAATTCCTTCTCAAACGGAAAAGCCACAGGCCCTGATGGGTTCAGTGTGGAATTTTATAAGGCTAATGCAAATGTAATCGCCCCCTTGATGCTTAGAATGATAAATCATTCGATTGAAAAGAAAAAATTTCCAGATTCTTTGTATGAGGCACATATATGCGTTCTGAAGAAAAAAGACAGAGATGTTACAGAGCCCTCTAGTTATAGGCCTATAAGTCTTCTTAACTTTGATCAAAAAGTGATTGCTAAGATTTTGGCTACTCGTTTGAATAAACATGTGGCTTCGCTAATTCACCCAGATCAAACTGGCTTTGTCCCAGGAAGATTTTCATTTTTTAATTCACGTCGTCTGTTAAATATTTTGTACAATAATCAAAGTAAGAGTTCTAAGGCGGCTGTTCTTTCTATAGACGCTGAAAAGGCTTTTGACCGAATTGAATATAGCTATATGTTTTCTGTATTAGATCGGTTTGGTTTTGGTGAGAATTTTAAACTATTGATAAAAATGCTCTATTCTTCCCCTAAATCTGCAATAATTACTAATTCGGATAAATCTGCTTTTTTTCCTCTTCAGCGTGGCACACGTCAGGGATGTTGTTTAAGCCCACTGTTATTTGATTTAGCTCTAGAACCCCTGGCTATACACCTTCGTAATCATTTCGAGATACGGGGTATTACATGTGGTCATTCTGAGGTTAAGGTGTCTTTATATGCGGATGATTTACTTTTATATTTAGATGATCCTTCTTCTTCCTTGCCATTTTTAATGGAATCACTTGGGGTTTTTGGCTCTTTCTCAGGTTATTCTGTCAATTGGGAGAAAAGTGTATTCATGCCTTTGGGTGAGGGGCTGGATGCTCAGTTCCTGAGGTCATTACCTTTTAGAATTTCAGAGGATCACTTTACTTATCTGGGGTTAATCATTCCTAAACACTGTAAACATATTTTTAGTTTAAATTTCACAGAAGCTATTAATAAGTTAAAACTATCCATTGATAAATGGAGGGCTCTTCCGCTATCTTTGATCGGTCGGGTTAACGCCATTAAAATGGTCTCTCTGCCTCGCTTTGTTTATCTCTTTCAGAATTTGCCTGTGTATCTGCCACATTCTTTTTTTAAACAATTAGATTCTGTCATTTTTCCATTTATCTGGGGGATACAAAGCACATAGAATTTCTAAGGCCCATTTGCATAAGCCGAAAGACTTAGGTGGTCTAGCGCTACCAGTGTTCCGCCATTATTACTGGGCCACTAATGCCAGGGCTATGATGTTTTGGCAGATGAGTGATCAAACTGCTGACAGTTTGATAGACTCGCTACCCAAGTGGTTGTATATGGAGGCTCGGTCAGTTGTTGGTAGCTCTTTAGCCACTATTCTTTTCTCTAAAACTGTGTCTTTAAAAAAGTCACAATGTAAAAACTTTGTTGTGCTCAACTCCATTAGAATTCTGAATCAAATTAAGACTGCTTTGAATATTACATGTCCCTCAGTACACCTGCCTATCTGCGATAATAATAATTTTTTGCCTGGCAAGTCGGACAAGGTATTCTTACTGTGGAGAGGCAAAGGACTCGCCACAGTTAAGGACTTTTATATAGATGGAAAATTTGCCTCTTTTGATCACTTATATAAACTCTTTGATCTTTCCCAGTCACAATTTTTTCGATATCTACAGGTGCGTCATTTTATAAAAAATTATTTTATTGAGTTTCAGAAGCTACCGCAAGACCATGATTTGTATAATTTTTTGGGGCAATCTCCCATGGCCAAACATTTAGTGACACAGTTTGTTTCTTTGTTTGTCTCAAATTTTGCAGTGTCTTCGGATCACCTTAAAGTAGCTTGGGAAAGGGATACTGGACTCAATATTTCAAAGGAGATTTGGGAGGAGGGACTGAAACGAATTCATTCCTGCTCTATTAATGCAAGATTACAACTTATACAGTTTAAAGTGCTGCATAGGTTACATTATACTAAATCTAAACTTAATAAAATTTACCCTTCAGTTTCCCCATTATGTGATAGATGTAGGAGTTCGGTTGGGACGCATGCTCATACTTTTTGGTTCTGTCCTGAGATTTCTGAGTTTTGGAAGAATATTTTTCAGTGGTTTCAAATGTCTTTGGAGAAGATATCAGTCCAGATCTTGAATTAGCTTTGTTTGGATGTTCTAACCATATATTAGGTTTGACACATTTTCAGCAATTGTCTCTTATGTTTGGTATGGTGGTTGCTAAAAGGGTGATTTTGATGCATTGGAAGTCCGCTTTACCACCCACTTTTCATAAATGGTTGGTTGAAATGGTTGCTGCTCTCAAGCTTGAAAAGATTAGATTCTCTAAGATTGACGCTTATAAAAAATTTGGGGCTCCTTCCTCACTTATCTCTTTAAGAGTTGAAATTTATGTTATTTGTTTATTTCACTCCATGTTTAATATTTTGTTTAAGTCTGTGGTTTTGTTTTAGGTGTGTATCTTTCACTGTATCTGGTGCATGTTTTGGTATATGTTGTTGTTGTTTTTTTTTTTTTTTTTTTGTTTTTTGTTTTTTTATATATATATACAGTTTGTGGGATTCTGGATTTTGTATTTTCAAAAAATGGTTTGAAAATCTGTCATAAATAAAATAAAAAAAATAAATAAAAAAAAAAAGTTAAAGGAGTTAAACCTTCCTCTTATGTTAGCTTTCTGTTACTATCTCTTATGTTAACGGGTCGGTTTTGACCCGTATCTTTAATCAGCCATATTACCCTCAAAACAATTATTTATTATCCATGTTTTTTCCTTACCTCTTAGTTACTTTGTTACGCTTCCTTGTCCATTTAAAGAATGTTTTTAATATTTTTGTCTTTTTCAATAAAAAAAGAGAATTATTTAAATAAATAAAAGGTTGTTATGTTACCTGACTATTACTGAGGGATATTAGAACACATCTCTTAATAAATTTGTTATATATATTAATTCATTATTATTAATATTATTATAATTATGAGCTGTAAGCAGTAATAATTTAAATTAAAATGACATTTTTTTTAATATCTAGAATTGTGTGTAATGATTGTGGAATATATACACTTTTCTTTTTAAAAGTAATTCACAAAAAAACATTTTATATGATATTCAGTATTTTTGAAATGCACTATAAACAAATGCATGCTGAAGGAGTTTTGCAGGTGGATTTAGAATTGAATCAGCCTTTTGCTGTAAAGCATTTGAGAACCTTTTCTTTAACTTCTGAACATATGGTATGTTGTAGTATTAATATTTTGATATTATTCAGCATGTTGTTTAAATTAAAACAGAGTTGGCATGCACCATAGCAGCAAGCCATAATCCTGTATAAGCCTGTACCCTCACAGTGTGCATTCCTTTTTTTTTTATAACCCAACCCAGCTTTAAATCTCTCCAAAACTTTATCCCTGACTTGTCTGTTCTGTTCCTTGAGCTTCATTGTGCTGTTTGTTCAGTAATGTTTTTTTTTAACAAACCTCATTGGCCTTCACAGAAAAGCTGTATTTTCACGAAAGTTTTATTACACACAGGTGGACTCTATTTACTAATTAGGTGACTAATTAGGCGATTGGTTCTACTGGATTATAGTTACAGTAGGGGTTTTAGAGTGAAGAGGGGGGATTTTTATTTGTAAAAAATTTTGAAAAACATTTATCGTTTTCCTTCCAATTATGTGCCACTTTGTGTCGGTCTATTAAATAAAACCTCATTTAGGTAAATTTGCTGTAACATAACAAAATGTGTAAAAGTTCAAGGGATATGAATATTCGTGCAATATTGTGTAAGCAATTCATTTCTTCAGTACAGGATTTGTAGGATCAGAGATATTGAACTAAATGTTTTACTGTTGTTGCTGAATACATGATTAAAAAAAGAAAAAAAAGGCAACAAGAAACAGGAGTCATGATGAGATTGTGTTTTAGATCATGGATGTTGTGGTTCAGCTCTACTCTAGTTGCAGAAGTCCGTGTAACAGCAGTGGTCTCTGGTATAAATACTTGGCATTAGTTGGATGCACTCTGTTGGAGTGGCACACCGCTTCCTGTGAAATTGTTGAACTAAGGAAATAAAAGACATTCAGCAGTCAGTGAAAGTCCCTATGCAGAACCTGATGTAATCCGTTTTATTTTAGAGCATGGTTGTGTGTGTTAACAGTGTGTACATGTGTGTTTGTGCTAAATTTTGTTTGACATTTTAAAATACGTTGCCTCAAGATATGTTGGTGTGCTGAGTTATATTCAAAAACCTACAGAAATAATTAACTGCTTCATAGCTGACACAGCCATGACCCTTTTTGCATGTTACAGGAACTGGGTTACATTTTTCCCTCCAACGTGGGAGACACTTGTTGCATTGCAGAGCAGAACCTGTAAGTGGAGACCAAATGTCAAATAATAAACTTTGTTCAAATATATTACAGTATATCCACTCTTCTACCTACTAAATATCAGAATCACCTGTGGAGGAGGAAAATCACACACTAGGAGACACATTTTTGTTTATCACATCATGTAGATGTAACTTCTGATTGGTATTATTACTTCTTTTTTATTTAAGGGCATGAACAGATGAATAATATGTACAGTAATTGAAGATGAACTTTTACATTTATTTTATATTTTTTTCACAGACACTTGTATCTGTGTAAGTGCAAGTATCAGTGTACATACCACATTCTTTTCTTTTTTTTTTACAGCCTGTAATGTTTTTCATACCATCCCAGATCTCAATGTCTCAAACTTAACTTGAGTGCCTTGTCACCATCCTTAAATGCTGCCTTCTTCAGGTTAAGTAGACGCTTAACATCACTGGTAACCCAAGGCTTCTTGTTAGGGAAGCAGCAGATGTTTCTATAGTAGCCTAATGATGTCCATACAGAAGATGCCAGTCATGCAGTAGATCCCCTATAGTTTGTCTACAGATAAAAGCTTGGGGTATCAGACCATCTTCCAAATTAATGTTGTGAGGATTTTTTTCCCTAGTGCTCTTAACACAATTCAGCCCATCTTATTAAGAAACAAGCTAACTGACATGCAGGTGCATGCAAAAATGGTGAACCAGAAGGCCAGAGTATTTCAGGATGAGGGAGTGCATCTCAGAATCTATATAGAAATTAAAAGGCTGCACATATAGTCACACGCTGCTAACCCAGGAGGAGAAAGATCACATCAAAAACTCAGTCAGCATGCCGTGGATGACCCGTCCTTCATGTCGAGGACCATTACTGGTAGTGAAGCAACAGTCTTCACAGTGGAGGAGCCCATCATCTCCACAACCAAAAAGCTAGACCATTTTGCACATATATAAGGACATTTGTCTTTTTGCACTCACTCTAGACATTTATGGACACTTATGGACACTGCACACCTGCACATTCATGCACATTTACACATTTCTGTTGCAATTGTTTTTTTGCTGTTGCACATAAGTCACTTTCGATAAGACCCTTTCATGCATATTTGCACAAACTCTTTCAGATATTTCTCTCAGAAATCCCACTTCATCTCCACACTAAAGTTGCTATATTTTTCTATATTTATACAGAAATTATCTCTTTCTCTTTCCAATTGTATTTTTGTCGACAATCACAACATTGTGCACGTCAGTTCTACTGACCCTCAATAACCATTTCTACTGTCAGGTTTTAAGGGGACTTTGGTGGACATACAGTGAAAGCAACAAAACTTCTTATATCCCAGATTTCATTTGGGTCTTATTGTTAAAGTAGTATTCTGTTCTTTCTAAAGCACATATACAGTAACAATCTTTACACAGCAGCTTGACAACTGAGGATACAGCTTTTTTCTTATTTACAATTCTCCATAAACAAGTCAGAGATAAGAATGCTAAACAAACTTATATTCATTTACTTTAAATTCATGTGTGTCTCGATTTTAGTCAGGTCCATATTGTGATATTTAATAAAATGCAACTTTTATTTGAAACATAAGTGCAGATTTTTTTTTTATTGACCTGAAGCCCAGTCTACACTCACCTCTCATCAGCATCATGACAAGAACCAGAGTCAGGAATAGAATCTTCATCTGTATTTTGCAGCATGAAGAGAGAGTCGGATAGATTTCTAATTATCATCTTTATAAATAACAGTTGACAAAATGTAGCACAATAAAATGTGAGGAATTAAAATAAATTTCATGACCATATTGAAAATAAGCACAAAATAATAAACACCAAAACAAATAAAAAAGCTCTAGAATCATGATATTGTTTTAGATCTTACCTTCAGTGTTTGAGAATGTATTGAAGAAAAAAGGACTCTGAGCTTCATCTGTGTATCAGTTCTGACCCCCAGATACTTTTCCTTTAAATTTATCTGACATGTAAGTTCCCACCCACATGGTCTTTAAAGTCACTATTGACTTTTCACACCATTCAACTAGAGGATACATGATTTCACACCAATGTACAAAATAAATCACAATGTTACTAAAGAATGCTCATATCATAATAATATCAGAAAAAAATTCTGTGAAGTCAGGTCTACTGGCAGAGATTCTATGCTATGCAACCCTAAATGAAACACTAAATGAAACATAAAAATCCAAGGTCAAGTGAAGAATTCATGCAATGTAATCCAGTGCGCATGATATTTCCAAACTGATATTATGAGAAGGTTAACTTTTATACACTTTACAATAAAATACACTGAACAATAAAAAAATTATTTGCCTTTGGTTTTAAATTTGTTCCTGTGGCGACCGTAAAATCCTGAAAGGTGGGAAGTTACAAATTAATTTAATCCAAGAGGGGAATATTCCAATAAAGACATACAGGTAAGCTCTACCAATCGAAGACAAGAATAAAAAAAAAATCAAGTGAGATGTGGGTACCAATACAAAAGAGATATTTTACTGTATTTCTAAAACAATCAGCAACAAAATACTTGCTCCCAAAAGACACCGAAGCTATAAACAAAAATTAGTTAATAAAAACACTCCTCAGAGTGTGTGTGTGTGTGTGTGTGTGTGTGTGTTGGGGGGGGTAGGGACTAACAGGATGAAGCAGGCCGGCTGCAGCTCAGAAAATCGTCCAAAACCCACCTAAATTCACATCAAATTAAATGCCATGCACTCACTACAAGAAAGGATCGTGTTGGTACACCCGCACTCAGTGAAGCACACACCCCAAACGCATGCAGCCACCCTCCCCTGTCCTGCACCATGCCTGGCTCCTGATCAAAACAATAAGGAAAGAAAAAGGACACACACACACACACACACACATAACACAGTCTACACAATCCACACTGAACAATAATCACATCAAAAATAGGAAAAAAAATATTTAAATAAAAATTACAGATTCAATGGTATATGGACCAAGGCACCAAGTCGTCTCCCAGTCCTATATACAACCGAGACCGGAGCCTAAATGCCCCAAACTAACATAAGCAAAAAGAGACAACAGCACAAACACTTGCACCGTCACAATATATTACACAAAGCAGACATGCAAAACAATCGGCCAATAACAAAACTAAAACAAAAAATAAACATGAAAGCAAATCAAAAATAAAAATTGGAAAACAAAAAGAGACTTAACCAGCATGCAACTGAGTCGTAAGCGAGAAATCCTCACTACTCATAAGCAAAACAGCAATGTCATCACCGCTAGCATTGTCAACTAGGAATTCGGCGTAGGAATTATAATACTCCACCTCACTCCTAATACGAGGAAAATAAACAAATTAAACTCAATCTATTGACCACATGTAAAGAAAAGAAACAAAACATATACTTACTTGCGTTAAACAACCGCCCACGTAAAGCTGCATGATTACTCACCGCCGATGCCGCAGTTAAATTTACCTGCCAGCATTCTCATCCTTCTAGAGGTGCCATCACTATAACAATTCATTCTATAACAAGACTGCTGCATTTCTGTCAGGACGAAACAAGGCTACCCGTCTAGGCGGCGTCCGGTACTCTGTTGCTGAACCATGTGTCTGTGAAAACAAAGACACAGCAGTCTATAAACGTAGTCCAGTTTATTTTCCAGTAAGCAGATGTTGGATAGGATGATGGATGGGAAAGCCGTCTGGCTAGAATCTGTTTTTAGCCTAGCACAAACTCCTGCCCGCTTGTCACGCTGCCGTTTCCTCACACACCGCTTCCGATGTCCCCTCATCCGGCTGCCAGAATCAGACAATGAAGAGCTCAGCTGATCACACCACCGTCTCTAGAGCCTGTCTGTTCTAAACAGAGCTGTTTCAAAGAGATGGAGCTGTTTCAGAGATGTTGCTTTACTGGGTGCACTTTAGCTTTCTAATTGTTGTCAGTAATTAGGCCATATAGAACGATGAAAGTACCTTCACAGTAACAAGTGTACTATGAATAACACAGTGCTCAGCACACAACCCTGCTGGTCTTCAGTGATAAGGATAAGAAAGCATGAGACCCGTTTGTCTAACCGTATTGTTCATGGTCTTTTAGCATGGTTAGCTACAGCATTAAAATGAGTGTAAAATATTTTTAAATCATCTGTTAGAGATGTGTCTGCATGTGTTATTCTGATGCTTGGTGTTTATTAGTTCAGTATTGTTATTAGCCCCTGCTAAAGAAACTTAGTGTTACTGTGTTTTAGCTGGCATCTAGTTAACTCCTGTGACACTGCTTTGCTCCTTCATCACTCTGTGCACATTATATGATGCAGTTTTGTAGTTGTCCATGTATCTATGAGCAATGTCATGTTCTAAGGAGCAATGCGAGGTCTTAGAACATTGCAGATGGTTTTATCCATTAACCGCTTTTGGTTGGAAAATGTCCTAGTTTTTTTTTTTTTTTTGGACAGCATTGGCTGCTAGTTTCCCAACAAATCCCAGAAGAGCTTCTGTAAACATGTTAACATCATCTGAGCTGCACCAGAACATATCCCAGAATATCTTGCAAGGCAACCATCAAATGATTTCTAAACTTGTGACCAGGTAAAGAGTTGATAAAAGATTTTTGCTTTGTATTTGAGGTTGGAACTGTTGAAGTCCCCTACCACAAAGAGCTCTGAGTGCCTTGTTTCTGGTGCTGGGTAAGTACCTTGTAACGTTTATAAAAGGCAGGAGTTAGTTTCCATCTTATAAAACTAACTCCTAAATAAAACTCCTTATAAAACTAACTTAGGCATAGTTACTGAGATGGAATATACTATGATACTTTGAGAGCATTAATTATGATATTTCTGAGAAAAATAGAAAGGGTTGATGGTTATGACCAAGCTGGGTGTGCAGCAACTCTAAAGAGATTTAATAATCATACTGTTGTACCAGCAGCCACACATTGCCTTCCCACATTGTTCTGTCACTGCAATAAACTACACAGAGCTTGGCCAGCTGAATGACATGGTTTGCAAAATGGTGAGTTACCATTCAGATCCATAGAGGGCAACTGGGCATACAACACACTCGGCCTTCAGATGGATGGGTATCTTCAGAGAGGACACTGCTGACCTGACTCCTCTTTTGCCTTGGCTTGGGACATCAAGCCTTCTTCTTCGAACTGGTCAAACAGAGCTGCAGAAAGATTGATGCCCCAGTAACAAGCATCTTTCAGACATCAGCTGGAATGTTTTCAGGGTGACTTGTCTTCCCATTCTCATCCTTCTTGTTCACCTCTAGAATTTCAGCTATTGCAACTTGCGGAAAAGGTCCAGCGATACATTTGGCACTTGATGGTTTTCATCTTTAATGTTCATGACATGGCCATTGTCTTAGGTCACTAAGAAGCAGTGAGAAATATGTTTTACACTTCTTTAGGTGTATCTAGCAGAATATAGAGCTTTGCATAATGCTGAGCCTTGGCTGTTGCAATGCTTCACTTTGCTTTTGACTTGAGGGTCTGTACTGTTGTGTCTGTACTGTGTACTGTTGGTTGTCAGCTTCAAGGTATAAGGCCTGCCAGGTTATTCAATTTAATTAAATTTTATTTATATAGCGCTTTTAACAATGGCCATTGTCTTAAAGCATCTTCACAAAAAAAAAAAAAAATCATAAAAAAATAAAAAATAAAATCATAAAAAAAATAAAAAATAAAATAATAATAATAATAATAATAATAATAATAATAATAATAATAAATTGTGTATGTGTGAGAAAAATGTGTCTAGATAATAATAAGCTGATGTCTCTGATGAGCAAGCCAAGGGTGACGGCGACAGTGGCAAGGAAAAACTCCCTAAGTTGGCAATAGGAAGAAAACTTGAGAGGAACCAGACTCAACAGGGAACTCATTCTCATTTGGGTGATAACAGATAAAGATGATATAGCATCATATGTGTTATGCAGCTGAAAGTACAATATAACAGAAATTCTTTAAATTAACATGAAGCCCAGTTCAGCATAGGGATGAGTCAGTAGGTGAAGTGGGCAGATGGGGTCTCGATCACTGGGAGCACAGGAGCAGGATGTGTAGTTCCAACCATCATAAAGCAGAATCCAGCTGGAGCTGGTCCTTCTCTGGATGCCTCAGGATCCTCGCAGGGGTGGCCTTTGTTCACTGAAGCTGGTACAATCTCCAGATGCCTCGGGATGGGTAGAAAAGTACAGAACAGATGGAGAGAATTTGCGTAGTTGCCATTCAGGATAGATGTACTGAAGTATGAAGTTATGGGATGAGTTAAGCGTATGCCAGATTAAAGAGATGCATCTTGAGTCTACTTTTAAACTGGGAAACTGTGTCTGAGCCCCGAACACTGTCTGGAAGGCTATTCCAAAGCTTTGGAGCTAAATATGAGAAAGCCCTACCCCCTTTTGTAGATTTTGAAATTCTGGGAATTACAAGAAGTCCAGAGTTTTGTGATTTTAAGGAGCGTGGTGGATTATAGCGTATCAGAAGACTGGTTAGGTATGTGGGAGCTAAACCATTTAAAGCCTTGTATGTAAGTAATAATATTTTGTACTTAATTCTAAACTAAACAGGTAGCCAGTGCAGGGATGATAATATTGGGGTTATATTATCATATTTTCTGGATCTAATAAGAACCCTGGCGGCTGCATTTTGGACTTACTGAAGCTTGTTTATTGAAGATGCAGGACAACCACCTAGTAATGCATTACAATAGTCCAGTCTGGAGGTCATGAATGCATGAACTAGCTTTTCTTCATCAGATACGGATAAGATGCTCCTAAGTTTGGCAATATTTCTAAGATGTAAAAAGGCTGTTTTTGTGATATTGGAAATATGATTTTCAAAGGACAAGTTACTGTCTAATATTACGCCCAGGTCTTTTACTGTTGAGCTAGTAGTAATAGTACATCCTTCTAAACACAGGCTGAATTGTGAAAGCTGTTGTGTGCTGGTTTTTGGCCGATGAGTAATATCTCTGTCTTGTCTGAGTTTAGTAAAAGAAAGTTATTGGTCATCCAATCTTTTATGTCCTGGACACACTTGGTTAATCTAGACAACTTAGGTATTTCGTCTGGATACTCGTTATATACTCGTCTTTTTGATCAGCATGGTTTTGCTCTACCACCAGATCGGTTCATTGATAAATCTTCTTCCAGGCTCTGTCTTTTCAACAGTTTCAACTACACCTGCATGGACCGTGTTCATGAAGTTGTTTCATGAACACGAGGTTTCATGAACATGAGGGCCTCAACTGATTCTCAGAAGTAGATGGCAAGCATGCTGAGTGTGGCTGTTAGCCTGTGTTTATGCTTTGGCAGCTTTTATCTAATACACTTAGGTCCGGTTTGGTCTCTTTAGCTGTGGTCAAGCTGGAGGTTAAAGAAAATGAGGCAGTGTTGAGGGGTGATCCTGGGGTGTTGTTTATTAACACCCAACTAAACCATCCGATTGGTAGTATCAATAAGCAGTGTGTACAAAGGGCAGGGACTTAATCAATGTGAGCTTATGACTCGCACTTACTGGGGATTCCTCGTTCATGCTATCCAATGGGATGGCTTTAGCATTCATTACCAGGTTGAGATCACTCTGTCGGAGCAGCCAGTAGTTGATCTGGGAGGTTCGTCTAACACTGTTATAGGTGATCAGGTGGCCTGCAAAATTTTTAAAGTGGGTGTTGGCGATGACAAGGTTTTGTGCATTGCCACAGTCGAGGATGTAACATCCATTGTGAGTGCCAAAACCTTGTCCTCCATGGCACTGCTGATATATATCCCTGTTCAACCTTACATGTTGAGGTTGCCACCTAAAAACACATGCTTATCCTGAGTGAATGACATTATATACTCATATGCATACTGTTATAAAATTCTTCTTTCTCATAGTCCAGACAGCCCACTAGAGGTTGTAAGGTAGAGTGTAGAGAGGCACAGAATCCAAGTTGCTTAAAGACTTTACCATATTTTGTGACGAGGAAAAAAGCAGAAATCTGACAGACCTTTTCTCCTGCACAATCACACAACAGAACCCTCCCACCATAAGCACAATTTTCCAACCTGATAACTAATGAGATTAAGCACATCAAATTCAAATTCAAATTTTATTTGTCACACACACAGTCATACACAGTACAATATGCAGTGAAATGCTTGTATGAGCGCAGATGACCTTAAAAAGAAAATAAAACTATATATAAGGAATAAATATTAATAAAAAGAAATAAAATGCAAATGAAAATAAATGTAACTAGTAAAATAAACAAACTGTAAAAATAAGGGCATGTTAAAATATCACAAAATATAGAATATAGGAATATGGGGGGGGTGGATTATATATACAAAAAATTTAAAATGTTTTAAAGTGGCATTAAAATGTTTTAAAGTGTCAAAGTGTCATGTGCAATGGCAGATAAACATGTATTGTATAAAGTGACTTATGAAAAGTGACATGTGCAATGGCTTCAGATATGTAAATATGTATTGCATGAATGTGTCCATGATTGTCCAGTCAGTGTCAATGTTTAAAAGATATTACTCCTGTGTGGTGTGATGTGATTGAGAGACCTTATCGCCTGCGGGAAGAAGCTCCTCCTCAGTCTCTTTGTGTTGGCCTTTAGGGAGTAGAATCGCTTCCCAGACCGCAACAGAGAAAATAGTCCATTGTTGGGATGGCTGAGGTTCTTCACGATCTTCCTGGCCTTGGTCCAGCACCTCTGCCGCTCACCTGATCGCACCACCCTCTGTAGAGCTCGTCTGTCCTGCATGGTGCTGTTTCCAAACCAGGTCGTAATGTTTGACATTAGGATGCTCTCTATGTTACAGGAATAGAAATTCCTGAGCACCTTAGAGGGCAGTCTAAAGTCTCTCAAGCGTCTGAGGTGGTAGAGACGCTGCCGGGCCTTTTTCACCACGTGGTGTGAACACTGAGGTATCGGAAGCTGTCCACTCTCTTCACTGGGCTCCTGTTGATGATGGGGGTCTGGTAGTTCCTGAGACATGTCCGCCCATCCTTACTGCCTGTGGTCTGCCAGTCAGAAAAGTGGAGATCCACTGACACATTGATGAGCTGAGTCCCAGGTGCTCCAGCTTGGTGGTGAGTGTGGAGGGAATTATGGTATTAAATGCTTCCGTAAAAACGCTGACGTCATCATCGGAGCTGTTTCTGAACATGTCCCTATCTGCGTCATCAAGTGCGTCCTGTAATGCGGCCACCGATTGGTCCATCCAGCGCGCGACCTCCCTCTAAACCGGAACTTCCTGTTTCAGCCTTTGTTTGTATTTTGGCATGAGGAAGATGGCAGCGTGGTCGGATTTACCAAACGGTGGACGGAATTGTGCCTGGTAGCCATCCTTGACTTTCGTGTAACAGTGGTCCAGTGTCCTTTCGCCCCTGGTGGGGCAGGTGACGTGCTGATGAAAGTTTGGCGCTGCGTGTTTGGGGCTGTTAAAGTCCCCCGCCACAATAAGCGTCCCGGTGTTGTGTTTGGTGCTGTGTGAGTGCCTCATGCAGCTCGCATAAGGCAGTGTCCGTGTCCGCTTGTGTTGGACTTGACTTCCCCGAGTCCCGCGTCCTGTCCATGCGGTGAACCGAGAAGAACTCGGCCGGCTGGATGGCGTGGTCTGGCACCGCGGGGTTCAGCCATGTCTCGGTGTAGCAGAGGAGATTGCAGTTTCGTATGTCTCTCTGGAACTTTATCCTGGCCCTGAGGTCATGGGGCTTGTTTTCCAGTGACTGCGAGCAGGCGAGCAGGATGCTAGGCAGAGGTGTGCGGTGTGCACGGGCTCTCAGCCTGTTCCTGACGCTGGCTCGTTTCCCTCGAGGCGTCCATTGTTCTCCCTCAGGATCTCACTCGGCCAGCTCAAATCCGGAGTTAAAAACGTTGAATTGTAAGTACATTGTATACCAATAGAAACAAGAGTGTCTCTATCATAACTAATGTACTCCATGGTGGTAAGTTTGCCGATTTTAAAACACTGAAAACTAACTTAAAAAACAAAAACAGAGAAAAGGTGGTCGGAGCAGTTGTGACGGCAGCCGACCTCACCGGGGCCATCTTGGAATCTGATCATCTCGTGCTCTAATCTGAACATCTGTTTAATGAACCAAATTTTTTCCACAATGCTCCAGTCCATCTCACAACGCCTTCGTCCCTCTATTACAACAATCAACAACCATTCCATATCATCTGGTCATATTCCTGCTTCATTTAATAATGCAAGTTTTTTCTTCTATTCTCAAGAAACTCTGCCTGGATCTAGTTGACATAAGTAACTATTGCCCAGTATCACTTCTTTCTCAATTTCCAAAATCTTTGAATGCACTGATTACAATCAAATGTCTCTCTATCTTATGCAGAACATCAATGATCCCAGCCAATCCAGATTCAAAGTAACGCATTTCACAGAAACTGCTTTTTTTGTCTGTTACTTAGAAGCCCTATGCAGCTAGATCAGCTAAAGTATCATCGGTCATCATCCTCCTGGACCTATCAGCTGCATTTGACATGGTAAAACACAAGATTATCTAATCTATCCTTACAAGCATTGGAATCTGTGGGACATCATCACAATAGTTTACTTCCTCGCTAGAAAGTAGGTCGTATGGGATGACATGAAGTGGGCCACATCAGCTTCACACAGACTTTCTATTGGTGTCCCACAAGGCTCATCTTCTGTTCTCCCTCTATATCTGGTTTCTTGTTAAGGTCATATCCCCTCACGTCTATTCATACCATTGTTACACAAATGACACTCAACTTATTCTTTCCTTTCCTCCATTAGACAATCAGGTTTCCACCCATATTGCAGCATGTCTGGCAAACATCTTATCCTCGATGACAGCTCATTAAGGGAATCTCAATCTCAGTAAAACTGCTGTTCATCCTAGGTGATTCATCAACCTGTCAAGACCTTGTAATATCCTTGGACAACAATTGGATCACTTCTCCAGTCACTGTCTTACTCTGGACAATCATTTGTCATTTTCCCCACATGTTGCTAACCTTAATTGCTCTTGCCAATTTCTTCTTTCCAACATCTGACAAATTTGCCCCATTTTTTCTACATAGGATACACAGGTGTTTGTTTAATCCATTGTTAACTAAAGACTGGACTATTGCAACTTGCTCCTGGCAGGTCTGCCTCTGTCCACCATTCATCCTCTGTAACTGATTCAGTATGCAGTTGCACGTCATGTTTTCAACCTTCCCAAATTCTCCCACATTACCCCATTTTTCGCTCCCTGTATGGGCTTCCTGTAGCTGCACCCATCAAAATGTCCAAAAATCTAAAAGTGGCCCAGCACTCACATAACTTTCAGCACTAATCACACCCTTACTGCACCACATTTCTTCCAATTCTCCAACACTGCTTAGCTGGTCCCACAATCTTTCAGAAATTGAGGAAGACATGCATCTAAATTATTTTCTGAGGTGAATTGGGATAACTTAGAACCTGCACACAGTGGAAAAACTGCTATTAACTGGTTTGGTGACCATGATATTACTGTGATTGATTGTCCATCAAACTCACCTACAGCTGCAGCTAACCTGAATCATATATACTCAGCAAAAAAAGAAACGTCCCTTTTTCAGGGCTGTGTATCAACAATAATGTTGTAAAAATCCAAATAACTTTACAGATCTTCATTGTAAAGGGTTTAAACAATGTTTTCCATGCATGTTCAATTAACCATAATCAATTAATTAACATGGACCTGTGGAAAGGTCGTTAGGACCTTAAAAGCTTACAGAAAGTAGGCATTTAAGGTCACAGATCTAAAAACACAGGACACTAAAGAGACTTGTCTACTGATTGTAAAAAACACCCAAAGAAAGATGCCCAGGGTCCCTGCTCATTTGCGTGAACGTGCATTAGGCATGCTGCAGGGAGTCATGAGGACTGCTGATGTGGCTAGGGCAATAAATCGCGATGTCCACACTGTGAGACACCTAAGACAGCGCTACAGGGAGACAGGAAGGACAGCTGATCATCCTCGAAGTGGAAGACCATGTGTAACAACACCTGCACAGGACCAGTACATCCGAATATCACACCTGCGTGACAGGTACAGGATGGCCACAACAACTGCCCGACTCACACCAGGAACACACAATCCCTCCATCAGTGCTCAGACTGTCCGCAATAGGCAGTCCATGAGGAGGAGATGCACTGCAGTACTTCAAGCAGCTGGTGGCCACACCAGATACTGACTGGTACGTTTGATTTTGAGCCTCCCTTCATTCAGGGACACATTGTGAAACATTTTTAGTTTATGTCTTATGGTGTTGACTCTTTAAGTGTTCATACAAATATTTACATATTAAGTTTACTGAAAGTAAAAACAGTTGAAAGTCAGAGGATGTTTCTTTTTTTGCTGAGTATAGATACTCTATGGGCTATTATCCAAATGCAGGTGAAAAAACACCTGCCTCAAATGTACAGAGCCGAATGCTGCTATCAAGGCAATCTGGTCTTCAATTAAGCCTCATCAGTTCCACAGGCTAGTCCCTTCCATGTCATGCAGCACTGTTGTAATAATTTGTGCTGAAGGAGCATTTTTAAAAAATATATTTTTATGTCCTTTAAGTCATAATTATCAAAATCTTATTTCACTTTATATGTAATAAATATACAATATATTTAAATGTAATTTAAATAGTTATGTGTAGGGTTTAGCAGGCAAGGTATTCCAGTAGAGATTAAGACATTTTCATAAAAATAAACACAACCAAACTTAACCTGAACAAAACAGCATGGAAAAAAACAAAAACAGCACAGCATAGAAGACAACACGTACCAACACATATGCAAGACAAACTTTAAACTCATGACTAAACTATTTATAACTAAACTAATCAATCAACTCAGCTCTGGATTTCACTGTAAAAGAGAGAGCTTTTAGCAATGGAGTTTGCATGTTCTTTGTGTCTGGTGAGTTTCTTATACTGTAGGTTCTCTGGTTTCCTTCCACAGTGCAAAATATGCAGATTAGGCTAATTTATGTTCCCAAATTGCGAGTAGTTTGTGAATGTTAAGGGGGGTCCTATCATGGTCGTACAAATTGGGCATAAATACAATGGTCACCACTGATGCGTAATGTATTAAAGCTTACCAAATATAAATAAAATAGGACAATGTCTCTAACCTGCAATAAAACATCACAAAATAACAAGCGCATGTCCATGTTTTATTATTATTATTTCATATATGTTTTTTGAAATCTACTGACACAGATTCCCTGCAATGAATCCCTAAATGAAACACTCTGAAACACTGTAATTCAAGGTCAAATGAAAAAGACATACTATGTTAATATGTAACAAAGTGAGAAAGACTTTGGCCAAACCTTAATTTTTCCCTCTTAATAGGTTGATAACAAGTTCTACTCCATGAGAAATTATAATGAAAAAAATATATACATTCACATTCAAGTTTTACTTAACAAAGGTTATTTGGTACTGCATCACTTAAATTTATTTAAAGTGTTGTTTTGATTATAGTTTTACATTCACTACCCAGTGTTTTTATTAATAATAACAACAGGCTGATCATAAGAAGCAAATGTTGTTTTCATTAGAGTCACACAATTAAAGGTAAAATATGAAATGTGCTTTAGCAAAATTATCACTAAGAGAATGTTACTGATCATGAGTGTTTACAAACAATCTTTATTGAGTACACGACTTGAGTAAACAAAGGCTAAAAGAGAAAAAACTTAATATACTACTACTATAACTGCTGTTGCTGAATGCATGATTTAAAACCAACAAAAATAATCATGAGGAGATCGACTTTTTAATCATGCATGTTAGAGTTCAACTCTGTACTAATTGCAGAAGTCTGTGTCACAGCACTGGCCATGGAAGATACGATGCACTTTTAGAAAGTTGCAATCATTCATAGAGGCACACCGCTTCCTGTGGGGTCGGTCGACTAAGGACATAAAAGACATTTAGCAGTGAGTTCAAGTCCCCATGAAAAACTTATGTAATTAGCAGGTGTGTGTGTGTGTGTGTGTGTGTGTGGTTTAGTAAAGGGGTTTCTAAATTAGTTATAATAATAATAAGTAGTGTGTCACAATTAAACTCTGTTGTTTTGCAAGTTTATGATGTTCTATTTAAGTCTCCCTTTTCATGTGTGTCTCTGTGAATATATTGTTTTAAAGCCGCCAACAAGGACTCTCCTGCACACGTGAGTGGCATGTGAATAGGGCAATATCCCACATCTCGGGGATGGCATAAATGCAAGCTTGCAACACTGATTGTGCACCAGATTTAGGATGCTACACAAGCTACACTGATGATACACCATCAGTGCTGCCACCATATCTTATTGAGTACAGTGTCTAAGAGCACAAGGACACAACGGGGCACACAGTACTCAGAAGCAGAGTCCTTAAGCAAGTGATGGGGTGGCACTTTGTTCTTGTGCTTTCACTGAGTTTAAGCAGATATAAAGGTGCCAACAGGATCTAGACAGTGAGCACTGGCAACCCATCTGATGGAGGCCACAGTGTATAAGCAGCCAGACAGAACACTCACTGAACTCATGGCACAAGGGAATTTGGGCGAGATGCTGCTGATCGACCTGCACAAACAAAACGCAGCTCGGAAGAAGGGTGATGCACGACCCCGGGGACCTCACAGGTGCTAAAGATGCTAAACAGGTGCTAAAGATCTCGCAAGATGCAGCCATTCAAATGCCTTAAGGACTGATGCCATGTGAAAACATGCACAGTGTAATCGCACGTGTTAAAGCATCTGCTTGAGACCCAGCTATAATAAGCTGGTGTGTTATTCTTTTCCTCTAAGACCTCGCCTTGTGACCTTGTTTTTGGTGCTGGCTGTGCGTCAAAACCATTTCAATATATAATGTGTGTTTATTACAGTTTTTTACAATCGCTATGACAGTTTTTTTTAAACATTTAAAAAGTTTTTCTGAACTCTTAACACTGTTAACAGAATGCATACAGTTAACACCAATTTAAAATGCTTGAACTTCTTTTTCACACAAGCTGAACCAAGACCAAAACAATGTAATTTTACAGTCAAATTTAAAATGCTTTTACACTGTATGTCAGAACAGATAACATCATGTTCTAAACATAACTTACAGTATATAGGCTAAAGTCAAAGTGAATAGCTGTTCATATTGTGAATTGAAACATAAATATATTCCCTGTATTTTATTTCATTGCCAATGAAAAACAGCTTATTGCAGTTATGCAAATATATAAATCACAACTAATTCTCATCTAGGAACCACACTCAGGTGTTGAGGGTTTTTCAATCATATGATCATATGTTCTAAAAGAGGACTCTTTGGGCTGATCTTGTGTGAAAAAGGAACAATATAGAGCAACACAAGAAAGAAAGGAAGGAAGGAAGGAAGGCTGCACGAGGCAAAGGAAGACGAGTACCAGGACAATTGAGAGGAGTGGGGCAAGGTAGAGGGAGTGGAGTTAGAATGCGTTGTGGCGCTCAAAGAATGACCAGAACTAGGGTAA